>NC_041362.1:14553669-14778669 GCF_900634415.1 Cottoperca gobio | reverse complement strand
GATCAACAAAACAGATACAGGTACCACTGTCAGTGTACAAATACACCGTCATTGCTCAGCCTCTGCAACCAAGCAAGTGTGTGTGTGTGTGTGTGTGTGTGTGTGTGTGTGTGTGTGTGTGTGTGTGTGTGTGTGTGTGTGTGTTGTTGCCTTGTTGTTTTGAAGATTCCCACTGTTTGTTACTCACACATTATCATGATGAATATGCTGACCTGGAGGTCCAACACACCAGTCCGAATAACTTTGTGTGTGTGTGTGTGTGTGTGTGTGTGGCAATCTGGATCAACAGATACAGGTACAGATAACTGTCAGTCTGCAACTATATTGTCATTGCTCAGCCTCTGCAACCAAGCATGTGTGTGGGTGTGTGTGTGTGTGTGTGTGTGTGTGTGTGTGTGTGTGTGTGTGTGTGTGTGTGTGTGCGTGTGCGTGTAGGTAGGAAGTGTACATGTGTCATATATTTCTCAACCCACATTGAAGTTTTGTTGAGCTACCTCCAAATGCTGTATCAGTGAATGAGTAAGGAGCTGTCACACTGACTTTTGTCAAGTGTCATAACCAGCCTATCATCTCATCCAGGAGAAACCAGACACCCGCACGCATGCATACACACACACACACGGCCAAACGATGCATTGTAAATGAGTAACACAAATAAACTTATCACATAGACTGGCTTGAAAAGGTAGATAAATGTTGTTTTATGATTTATAAAGCTGTTGACAAACTCAGCATTAAAGCAGACTGCAGATTTGATTACATCCCTCCATCAAACCTTTCTTTCCTGTGCAGTTTTATTTCAACCTTCTTCTTTTGACATCTCTCTCGCTCTATCTCTGTCTACCAGACAGTGTATTGTGTGAACAAATGTTAATTCAGATTGATTATGCTGTAAACCTCAACTTCAATGATATTAGCTTTCCAGGTTGCGATGGCATATTTATTTATATATGAACACCTCCAGTTTTAGACAGAGGAAGGCAGAGATAAAGAAAGATCACCTGTGATGAAGGATCCCCACTTAATACAAAATGAATCTCAAATACCTACTAATCTGCATCACACCACATTTATGAGAAAATGTTAAATGTGGTGGATGTGGCTTGTACTGTAAAATCCACTGCAAGGGACTCAGGTGGGTGGTAAAAATAAAGAGCCTTTAAAACGTAAGGGCTTAACACATTTTCTGTAATAACAAGATATTACATAATTAAAATCACTGTCCAAATTATGTCTCCGTGATCTCATTTGAGACTAATCAGATCACTAGCAAGACTAATAAAATAGACCCACACAGGTTTGTCTCATTCCAGATAGGAGAGTACACAATTAATCAATAAACTATTATTTTTCAATTATATATATATGGCTTAAAGAGTCTTTGAATTCTATGAATTTTACTCAAACCTGCAAATATCTACATGATGGCTGACTGAAGAGCCTTCTGATTACTATCCTTATTACAGTTTCTCTCAATTGTTAAGAAAACTTAATACAACTGGGATCCACTGGATCTTCATCATCACCTTCTTAGCACAGCAGAAGTCTTCTCTTGATCATTTGTTCAAAAATATTCATTGGTATTTCAACACGGCATCTCAAAAAAGTGTAAGATGTGAAGCAGGGTTTGTTATCTTTGGTACAATTATATATTTCATTCTATAATATGCTTGCTTGGCTTTTTTAAGGCACATACAATAACTATTTAAAGTATCAAAAAATGGCACAGGCATAGCCAAAATTAAGGTTGAACTGGTTCATATTGATAGCTGTATATTTTTGTGTAATGATTGATTGAAAGATAGCCAATATCCATACTACCATACTATTTAGTAGGCCAGAAAAAGATCTATAATGTCCGAATACAGAACATGTCAAATGCAGTATGCCAAAAATACCAGGATGTCCAACTGCATTTGGTTTCATTTTGCAGTATGCAAACCAGCATGCTTTTCTGTCTATTCTGACCCACAATTCTTTGCGCAGGGGATATATGAGCAAGAAGGTCAAAGTTCCAGACGCCATGTTAGGACAAAGTAGTATGTCCCAATAGTATGCATACTGCATGCAACAGTACACACTTTGTAAGGCTAGCTGCATTATGTGCTAAAAGTAAAAAGAAAAAGTATGTAATTTTGAACGCAGATAAACATTTAAACACAAGTTGTGTTGTTTGATGGAAATGTTTGCTTGTGTTGCGTGTGTTTAATGTTTTGTGTGTGTGGGAGCATTTTGCAAACAAAATGTGTCATTTTGGCCAGTGACTTTCAGTTTAGGCCTGTGTGTAAACTGTTTCGAACAGTTAACTTCCGAATGAACAAAAGTGTTGAAGTAAATGAGAAGACTGTAAGATGCAACACAAGTAGTGGGTTTGACAAGCTCCCCATAGCAGAGGTAATTAGGGCCCTCTACCTGAGACTACACCTCATAATGAAAGACTTCATCAGTTATAGTGCAGTTCCTAATGGCCACTTTCATAATGAAATGTGCACAGAAAGATCAGTGGCCATATCATTCCAAATATTATTTCACCTGATCATATGGAGGTAATACAATAATAGGACTACTTGTTCAGTGTGCTTGAAAGGTTTAGATTTGGACCCACAGTTGTAAACTTGATTAAGACGCTATTGTTTATACAAATAATAACATAACTTCACATTGAAAGTGTGGAACCAGACATTGTAATCAATCCACTAGCCATAGCAATACATAACAACCTGTATATAAAAGAATAAACAGTGGTACAGAGCATTAGGTTTTGCAATATGCAGACGATATTCTTCTTTATATAATAGTGTTCGTCATCGTCAAAGACCTAAAACTACTGCTTATTTGAAGCTATAAGGTAAACTTACAGGAGAGCAAACTGATACCAATATATGTTCGACTGATGCCTTTTCACCTGGCTCCTTATAAATGAATATACCCTGAAATATGGAAAACTAGACCCTAGAAATATTTTATAAGCTATTTTCCCTCCTCCAGTTTGATCACAACTCAAACAAGACATCAACTACTAGGATCGGCTCGTACTATCGTGAGTAGGAAGACTAAACACAGTCAAGATAAACCTGAAACTGAAATCACTTTAGTTGTCTCTTTATGCAGTCTAAAATAATCTCAATGTGTTAAATGTATTGTTAATAGTTTTGCATTATTAAAAGGAAGAAAAAAACATCAAGAGTTGGATTTTAATATTACAGCTTAGAGCAGGGGTCGGGAACCTAAGGCTCGCAAGCCATATATGGCTCTTTCGATGACGCCATATGGCTCGCAGACAATTTTGAGCTCTGTTTTGCGAAGGGCGGGGCTTCGCTCCCGACACAAACACACGTGCGCACACACCTACAGTCAGAGACAGAGCGGAGGAAAGGAGTGAACAAAAAAAAAAATCCATGCACGCCCCCCCCCCCCCCCCCGTCCCACGGACCTCGGACAGTATGGCTCACAAGGAAATACATTTACAAATATTTGGCTTTTATGGCTCTTATGATTTTTCTCACAAAACCATAAGAGGTCTGGGCACAGTAGAATACATTTATGTAGACTGGCTTGACTCCCATATACACCCATTTTCTGTTTTGTATGTCAGTTTAATATAAACATAACAAATTCATACATGCAAATGCTTATAATATCAAGCAATCACATTATTTTGCACACAGTAACATGGAAATTAAAGCTAATTTGTGATTTGGAATGTGTCACACTGCTGGTTTATTTCTCTAATGTGGTGTGCCTCTAAGGTCATGTATGCGTGTGCTTTGGGATTCAAGTGTGTATGTGTGTGTAGTGACGGTTCTAGACCATTTAAAATAGGGGGGCCAGGCTGGGGCCACATGCGATTTTTGAGTGGGTGTATGTATGTGTGCTGGATGCATGTGAGATAAAGAGGAAACTGCACATTTGCTGTTCTTTTCAGTCTAATTAACAGCAGACTAAGGAACACACACACACACACACACACACACACACACACACACACACACACACACACACACACACACACACACACACACACATGACACACATACTAAGATAGCAAAAACACACACAAATTACTTTTCAAACACACATGCACACACAATCAGCATCAATCAGGAGACATTTGCCTCACAAAGGTCAACATGGCCTGAGGGCAGCTGCGACCACAGCCGCAGCAAGGCATTATGGGACACAGAGAATGGGGATGGGAATCCAGCATGTGCATGATTGTCTGCCTGTGTGTGTGTCAGTGACTCATGTGGTTTAGTTTCTCCTACTGGACCCAGTATACTGCTGCTGTCACTTATGTATACACATGCACACATGAACATCCACACACACATGAACACTCCCTCTTGTGTACTATCATTTCTTAGTAAGCCGTAAAACCTTGACATCAAAGTTCAAAGCATATTTAGAAAGAAAAAAAAACACAGTAAAAAGAGAGGAAAGTCTCCTTGTACTATAAATATAAATAATAATAATTATTAATAATAATAAATTGTATTTATAAAGCACCTTTCAAAGCTAAAAGCATTCTCAAGGCGCTAATTATTTAATTGCAGCCATATCCCAAGCAGGCCTGCCATGTTTGAATATAGGCACTACAGAACATTTAGGTAATGAATACTTTTGCTTGAATACCAAAAAGCCATACTTTAACACTTTATACTTTAATAATACAGCTCCTGTTTCCAGCTCTTGAGATAGACACAGAAACAAACACACACTTTAATGTTATGTATGAAAACAGTAGTACAGCAAGTCCAAGGGCTAAAAGACGAGAGGTAGAGCAGAAACACTTTCCATTTCACTGACTCCTGACTAACTGCTGGCTGTTCTTAAGAGTGCCGAGTCACAGACACACTTTTATTATTTAGCTTCACCCCACATCTTACTTTGTGTTTTTGCACCTTCATACCTCTTTTCTCTCTCCTCGTCTTCTCCGCTATCTCTAACCTTCCCTGGCCAGCCTGCTCTCTACGCTGTCTGTCTGTCTGTCTTTCTTCTATTTATCTGTTTGATCATCTAATTTAACCTTTGTCTTCAACGGAATCTAGAGTTGCAAAGGGTCGGTAAATTTAGCTTGGGAATTTTTATCTTTTTAATAGGGTACTTATCTGGGGGGGGGGGCAATACTAGGTCTTATGGCATGCTTAAGTTAAAAGTATGACCATTTAATATAATTGTACTGCATTCAGTGGCACACTCTTCCATAAGCATACAGTTTATAACTTGTTAACATATTCTGCTAATTAGTTTTTGCTAGCTAGCTATTACCATGTGGGATGTAGCTTGATTAAGAATGCTAATTAAGGCATTTTAACTAATCTATTTCCAATAATTCTTTATTATAAAACATAAAAAAAAAATAGAAATTAGGTGTTCACTTAAGTTTGCAAAGCCAACCTTTTCGGCTCACATTTTCAAAGTACCATTCCCCATTTTATAACTTGTTGTGTCGCTAACTCATCACATGGCACATTTTACATTGTAATGTATTTGGCACATTAATGGATTTATTTGGCAAATTATGAGATTATGTCTGTTTATGATATGGTTAAAGGTTAGTTTATATCTGCATATGGCATGGTAAATACAGCCTGACCAAATAACCCCCATATTTGTATTATCTTCCCAGTTACCTTCTATTATTCCATAAATAACATTTTGCAACCCTAGCTGAAACTGTATTTTTTAACTATTCAATACACAGCTATTAAAATACAGTTGATTCCTACTCATATTTGCTGAATCTTATTAAAATGTCACATTATTCAGATTAAATTCTTTGTACATAAACAGTGCTGTGTTGATAAATCCCACTGCGAACATCAACCTAAAAAGCAGACAGTTCTGACCAGATAACAAACTGTAGAATTTCAAATAAAACATAAAACTACTAACTGCCTGCTGTTGTGGTCTAGTTCTACTTGTGAAATTAAGAGCATGTAATGCAGTATGCCTACTAAGCACTAAAAATATTTCACTAGAAAAAAATAGTGCCTCAATTCAAGGTTAAAATGGAGACAAACACAAACAACACGGTGTGTCCAGATGCCCCCACGATTGTGACAAGCTGGCCATGTGGTTGCAGCAGTTTGTCCTTGATTTAACTCTCTTTCCCACAAACACAAACACACACACACACAAACACACACACACACACACACACACACACACACACACACACACACACACACACACACACACACACACACACACAGCATATGAAGCAACAATATACAGTATCAGTGCTCTGGTGTAAGCAAAAATTCAGGTTAGTAAAATGTATTATTTATTTTGACACTTGCTCTCTTGAAGCACTAATGTAATATTATGAGGAAGGTTGTCTTGCTAACAGCTTTGCTTTTAGTTGAAGAACCTGGTGTCTTTTGTGTGGAAAAGCTTGAGCAGTTTGGGCAAAATTGACCTTCCATATTACATTTCCAGACAGTAAAATCATGAGTAATATGTGCAAAAATAAAAAACAATACTCCATGTTCTAGATAATGCTATTTTAATAAAACTCAATACACTCATTTTGTTGATAGTTTCCAACATGTTGTTACTGGATGATTCAGTTCATGTGAGGGGGCATACAATTTTATCAGTACGACAGTAAAAGTTTAATAACCACTACATTAATATAACCTTGATTACAGTATTGCAGAAACAAAGATAACTATAACAACTATTGCACTCTCAAACAAACCCCAGTGAAATCAAAGGATTTTAACTTTGCAGTTAAAACACAGCGGGGATACCAAATGTGTTCCCAGCAACAAGTTATCCATACTAAATGATAAAACAGGTCTGTGCCCTCTAGAATTAGTCATTTTCTGATCTGACGTCTCTTAACAGCCAGGAGACATCGTTTGTCTGTGCTTTACAAATGTGTTACAAAAACTGCTCGGATCTAAATGCTAACGTCAGCATACGAACATGCTGTTCTTTAGCAGGAAATGTTCACCATGTTCAACATCTTTAGTTTTGCATCCTTACATTTTATTAGCACTAAACACAGAGTCATATGGGGAAGTAGCGGACACATTTAAATGATGACCTGTATATGGCACTTGATAGAAAGTTGTTACCCAGAGTAGTTGTCAAGACTTTCAAGTCAAACCCACCAATGTGAACCTCATGGTGGCACTAGATAAAATAGTCAAGAGATCACCAAAAGTAATTAGGGTACATCATCTGGGAAGCATGAATGCCTGTACTCAATTTCATAGGAATCCTTCTAAAAGGAGTTGAGATATTTTAGTCAGGGCCAAAGTGGTGGACCGACAAACAGGCATCGCTTCACCTTGAGTCTAGTCACTAAAAACTACTTTGTTAAGGTCTTTTAACCGTTTAAGGAAACAGATGGAAGCAGCGATCTCCATTGTTGTCTCGCTCAACTACCCATCTCAACCTCCTCCCTACAAGGTTTTCCAGTGTTACGGTCTGTCAGTGAAGCGTAAACATAGGTAGTTTAAGGCATTGCAACAAATGACCACTGCTGTAGTTATTGTGGTGAGGACAGCCTCATTCCCAGGGGAGCTGTCCCTAATCAGTTGATGTGTAGTCCAAAAGCTACATGTGAGTGGCCTGTCTCATCCCCGCCACATGCACACACCAACACATGCAGAATATAAAGCATTTTATCAACTACAAAACAGAGAAGAAGAGGAGGGAGTGGAAAGGAAGTTGAAAAGCAGAGCAAATTGGACTGCTTGTTTCCTCAGAGCGCCTCTGACAGCTCAGTGTGGGTGACTGTGCCTCTTCCTCTCTCTCTTCCTCTCTCTCTCTCTCTCTCTTTCTCTCTGATTACCTCTTTCCAGGCGAAGGAGAAAGAGGATGGGGGAGAGGGAATAAGAAGAGGCTAGTTTCCACGGTGATGGCTGATGAAAGAGAACGGGACAGGTTCTGCTTGGTTGCACACCTCTCCTCTTTCTCTCTCCTCTCCCCCTTTTCTTACTCTGTTCTTCCTCAAACGCCCATATTCTCTTTCTTTCTCTCTTTCTCCGAAACATGTCTCTGTTCCTATTTTCAAATATTCTCCTCATATCTCCTTTACTCTTCCTCGTTTTCTCGGCTCTCATTACCAAAACATCCATTCATTCCTTTCCAATCTCCCCTTCAGCGTCTCTCATCTCTTCTCACTTTTATACATACTTGTTTCTAGCATCCAGCCACACTATGTTGCCAACATTACATTGACATCTCATTCCAAAACAATGGGCATTATCATGCTGCTATAACGCCCTCAACACTCTCTGGGAAAGTTGTCCACAGGGTTTCGAACCTGGCTGCAGCAATTTGTTCCCATTAATCCACTGGAGCATCAGTGAAGTCTGATGTAGGACGATAAGACTCGGCTTGCAGGCCGCCTTCCATTTCAACCCAAAAGGTATTTGATGTGGTTGAGGTCGGAGTGCTGTGCAGTCCAAGATTTTGCACGTCAAACTTAAAAAAACATTACTTTACGGACCCAAACAGTGTCCACAAAGTTGTATGTGGAAAAGACTGTTCACATACTTCTGCCCTTATAGTGTCTTCACCCTGTTCTTTTTCTTTTCATTCCCACCTCTTACAAATCTCGCTTTTCCTCCTCCCTCTCCATCTCTGTCCTTCATTCCTCCCCCCGTCTTCCTTCTCTCCTTCCTCCCGCAGTCACCTGGGTGATCGGTTTTGTCCCCGTCCCTGTTTAAAACCCACTTCCTTCTCTCTATTACCAGGTGATCATTTAGATCCCCGCCGTGGTCAAACACTCCCCAGAGATTCACCTGAAACAGAGGCCATACACAGCTCATCCATCACTTCCAACCCACCACCCCTCTCCCCTGCTTCATTCATGCACATTCTGCTCTCTCTTCATTCATGCTTTACCTTCCCCCTTCCTTCCTTCATTTCCTGGCTCTCTCATGCTCATTTATCACAGTGGGAACATAACACCTCAGTACACCTGTGCAGACACAATAACACATTTGCTGCATGCAAGAAATCCCAACCTGACCACACAAACTGCCTGAGAGACCCTGTGAATGCTCTCTTCCTTCTCTTTTTATTTTAGACCTTTCCCTGGGAAAGGCACAGAGAGCATTTTAGCAGAGAGACTCTGTGAATGCTTTGTTTCGCAACAATCGCAGCAAAGTTATGCTGGTATTTTGCATTAAAATTGCCGAACTACAGTTACGGATCACAATTTAGGTAGGCATGTCGGGCAGACCTTTCATCAAGCATGCCACATACCAGGTCATGGGAGCCAATGCTGCTGTTTGGGCTCTACGACAAAGAAACTCTAGGAAAGGTCATCTGTAGCTTTTTGACAGGTAGCTTAAAATAGTAGGAAGAGGCGGGTTTAAGTGAGCTATTGACTAGTTGGGCAGATATATATTTTAAATGTGTTGAAACGGAACAGATCGCATTCACACCTGGCTGAGATCCCTGCCTTTATCCAGGTCATATCCTGATACAGATTGCATGTTCAATTTAAGTTATCATATAAACCAGAAGCCTAATTACTTTACAGAAAACATTAGACATACTACATCTTAGTTACCTTTAGCTCATCCTTGAATCATATAGAAAATATATTTTCTTTGATGAAATAAGAGGATTTTTAAGGCTTTCTTCCTCCTCCCCCATATTGCCTCTGAAAGAAACTGTGTCGTGGTAAAATGTGCTGCATGCTTCATGCTGTACAGTTCATATGCATGACTGCTCTATACATTTACTGTAAGAACACTGCATACATGATGTTTTTCTACCCCCCCCCCCCCCACCCCCCCCGCCCTCGATCTCCCATTCACTCACTCTCTGATGTCAGGCGGACTACAAGCCACATGTACACGAGTCAGAGACATCCATTTCCTGTCAGTTTATGAGGCGTTTATGAATTATAAAACCGTGACAACCAGGGACCCGGAAAGAGCGAAGGGGGGGATAAGATGAGCAGAATGAGAAAAAAGAGACAAGAGAACATATTCACTTCAAATTGTGTTATTGTGTGTGTGTGTGCATACATGAGCGAGTGTCTGTGCATCTGCATGTGTTTGTGTTGGTCGCATGTGAGTCTGTGCATGTGTGACATTGTGCTGACATTGTGTTAACTTGGCGTAATGCTCCCGCAGCTGTGCTTGTTAGGTGGCAAGGGAATATCAGAGAATTTGTCCATTTATTCATTCAATTACAAGCGTGTGTGTATGTGTGGGTGTGTGTTCAATAAAGCCTCATACCTGCGCCATCTGGCCCTGTAATAGCCTTCTCTGCCCCCCAGAATGAGATGGTTATGTCTGGCTGCTCACACACACACACACACACACACACACACACACACACACACACACACACACACACACACACACACACACACACACACACACACACACACACACACACACACACACACATGCTCCTACTAGAGGCAATGCATCTTTTTTAATGATAATTGAAAAACAAAGTTTGTTTGCCCCTATGCAGGATCAAAGTCAAATGAACAGGGAATTACATGTCAAGTCAAAATTAAGCATCATATAGAAAAAATGTACACCTTCAATGGCTTTTTACCCCACACAGTTGATAGGAAACAGTCTTAGAGAAATAATCAGATATTTGTTTGTTGTCTTATAAGGAGCTAGATGCGAAGATTGAGCATATTCAGGAGCAAGATTGGGCCAACAAGACATGTTTAACCTAGCTTAGCACAGAGAATAGAAACAGGAGGAAACAGTGAGCCAATGAGGAAACAACACAAACTCAAACAGCTTCAAACTATAGTAGGGCTGCAACTAACAATTCATATCTTTATTGATTAATCTAAACCCAACGCTATTTAGTTGGGAAGTAGGAAATATCTATATTTTAGAGGCTGAAACAGCATTTAGTATAGTGTTAATTATAGTTAGTGTAAAGAACAACTAACATCTTACTAAGGAACACACACACACACACACACGCACACACACAAACACACAAACACACACACACACACCCACACACAAATGTTTTTATACTTATAGATTCCCATCCAAAGCACAACATTTTCACTATCCTGGAAACAAATCCAATTGTGTGTTTTGGATTTTTGGTTGCTTGGGATGGTATCCCTGTTGCAGTGGCGACAGTGCCAATAATATGGGACGTATTAACAACATGATACTGCTACCAAGCAATCTATAACTCTTGTACTATATAAGTACAAAGACGGCCATGTGTCAATAAATAGCTGCTAAAAAGCCTTGTTTAGATCCATTTAAAAAAATGTTTTGTAGGTTTTCAAGGATTTTTAACTTAACTATATATTGTCCCTGCTTCATTTGAGATTCCACAGGGAAGGCAACAGGAAAGGTGGGAAGAGACGGAGGACGACATGCAGCCAAGGTCAAGGCCCAGGCTCAAATCTATAACACACACACACACGCACGCACGCACGCACGCACGCACGCACACACACACACACACACACACACACACACACACACACACACACACACACACACACACACACACACACACACACACACACACACACACACACACACACACCTGCTTGGTTGCAGAGGCTGATCAATGACAGTGTATTTGCAGACTGACAGTGGTACCTGTATCTGTTCTGTTGATCCAGATTGTTATTACACTACTTGGTCCTTTTTGAGTATTTTTTAACATTTCTATTCAGATTGATCTCTGCTCCATATTCATCCTAGCGCTGTCAAGTGCATACCTCAGTCAAAGCTGGACAAACCAATATATTCGTTATTTTATTAATTGTTAGACATGATTCTGAAGCTGGATCCAGATCTGCGTCAAAAAACCCATTTGGTGCTGGACTATCATGGAAATGTAAAATGTCTGCCTTATTGTATGGTCACTTTGTTTTCTCATAAGATTAGTGCTTTCATTCACTTTGTCCAAGCTTGGAGCCTCATAAACATGCTGTAATAAAGTATGCTTTAACTGCTTAGCAATTAAAGGAAACTCAAATGAAAAGGGCCACTTTACTTCTTTAAATTTATCTAATCTATCTTGTCTTATTTGTCTATCTGCTCCAATTATCCCTGCCCCATCTACTCTTATCTTCGTCTAGGTTTAGGTTTCGATTTTAGAGATCACCAGATAGCCGCAAGACTTGAGGATTGGAAATCAGACGGCATCATAAACCAGAGAGCTGATCCAATACTGTACATGAAGCTACAGACCAGGGATGAAGCCAAGTGACACTGGAGTTCCTTGAAAATGTATGATTTATTGGGCCAGTTTTTTGGGCTTTATGATGTCAATTATATGATTAAATGATGCAAAATAAGGACATAAACTGAACAAGAAGTGCCGATGTGAACCTCAAACAGTAGAGGTTATGCGGAACTCACTCTAGAAATGACATTAATATACTTCTGATTGGCAGCGATAGTTATGAAGTTGGCACTAATGTTGCATTCTTAGAGGGGAAGCTGCAACAGTGTTACATTACTTCTGATTGGTGAAGCTGACTGACGGTTTAAGTAAAAAATGGCACTGATGCAGCAGAAACAAGCAACAACCATCACACAGGTGTGGAATTTCCGGTCCTTGTAATGGCCGTTAGATTCTGGCTGTGAAAACTTTGTCAACAGTAAAGGTAAAACATCCAAATTCTCTCAAGAAATACAAAATGATTTCACGTTTTTCCACAACTCAATATTCTCAATATTCTTAATATTCTCAACCTGGGCTAAGCCACACAGCCTAAATGTGTATTTTCTGGCTCCCAACAACTAGACAACAAGATGGCTTCAAAAGAAAAAAATACCTAACAACACTGTGTGCAAGAGTCCCGGCAACAGTGTGCAGATCCAGGTACTTGTTGGTGGTACAGCAGCTGACTGGCTAATAACACTGCCAGCTGTCTGTGTTTGTGCCTGTTAGCGCTTTATTTGGACCTTCAGCTATGCAGTGTGATGACACCAAGAGCAGATCAATAAATATTCTATTCTATTTTATCATGTTGCAGAGGAAGGGATGTAAGGGGGAAATCGGAAAAGAACCGCTTCTTAAGAACTGAGTTTTGGTTTGATTGTGGGATGCTGTCACATTCACACAGGCAAAAACACACACACACGCGCGCGCGCACACACACACACACACACACACACACACTCACACACACACACACACACATTGGGCACACTGTGGGAGAGGGAGACATGTTCATGCACGCGCACACACACTCACTCACTCACACACAGAGAAAGGCAGAGAGGCCGCTATAAGAGAGAGACAGACAGCCAGTCAGTCAGACTGATCACGTACCTTCCAGACAGCAGGTTCGCCAGAGGCCGGAGTGCGTCATCACCTCCTCGTTCTTGCGGCTCGTGTCGTTGTCGTTGGTGCTCTTCGTGCGACAGACCCCGCGCGAGTACAGCCAGTAGTCGGTACCGACGGCGATGGTCATGAGGCTGAAGGCGGCAAACGCGCCCACCGTCGTCACGAGCATCTGGACGCCGCGGTCACACATCAGCATCTTCATATAGGCGGCTCCTGTTTGTCTTTATCTATTTTCCTCCTCTCTTTTAGATTCACTCTTTTATTTCCTTTATATCCCGCGAGATTTGGAGAGTCAGAGTGAGGGGTTCAACAGACAGGCATTTTAAAAATAAATAAATAAAAATAAAATATATTAAAGGTGGTGATTTTAAACGTATGGAGCGAAAAATGAAGTACTTGGCTGCCTGGTCTGTTGAGTTGACAAGAGGCTTGTGGCAAAGGGCGGGAAGGTGGGAGGGCGGCACGTCACTTTCTCGCGCATCAAAAACCGGTTTTACCACCACCACCACCACCCTCATACACGCGCGCGCGCGCACACACACAAACCGGAGGTTTAACGACCACCGGTTGTCCCCGACTACCCGACACTGCCCTCACTCAGTCAGAGCGGAGGGTAACGGCGATGCAACATTCTGCCTCTCCTTCCCTCCTTCCGTTTATTAGTCCCGGGGTTAGGCAGGGCGAGCTGCGTTAGAGCCACGTTATCCACCAGTAACCCGAGATCTTCTCTTCTCTTCTCCCTCCTCTTCTTCTTTGCTCCGTTTCCCCCTCTATCTCTCTTCTTCTTCTCCCTCCCTCCTTTCTTACCTCACCTCTTCTCAACTTCTGTTTTTCCAAATCAGCTCCCTTATTAATCTGTTAACCATTAACAGCCAAGGTCTGCGTGGGGGGACTCCATCTTTAAAACAACAACAAAAAGGGGGGTTAGTTTGTTTTCTTGACTGATGTAACCGCACAGCACAAGTCAAGGGAGGAGGGTTTCTAATGTGTTTCTACTAAAACATCATTGCTGAGGCGGCTCGCCCCTCACTCACCGCTGGATTTGTTGACCGGTGAAGGATGTCCTCTTTCGACAAGCTCTCTTGCAGCAGCGCCAAAATATGAGGCGGTACAGTGGTTATTCTTTCTTGCTCGGTTTCCTGCTGAATTACTGAATGAATGGACGAATGAATAAAGCCCATACGTCAGCTATGAAGAGAGAGCGGACGTTGACAGAGATCCGTCGTGTGTTTTCCACTCCAGCTGTTGACTCACTGACATGTTTTTTCTTCTTCCTCGATGTCCAGAGTAATAGGCTACATAAACTCGTCCAAACACGTAGACGCTAATATAAATTAATTTCCCCCCCTTACATTATCTGCAGTGAAGAGACACGCAGCACGGGTATTTAACAGGCACCAAAAATTAGACCTAGACGGCATTAATCAAATTTCTCCTCCAGAACAGCCGTGTTCGCTCTCTCTCACCGCCGAAGTTCAACCAGAACCGGGACAGACCGTCCAATAAGACGCCTGCTGATGGAGCCTGTAGGACAGTTACACCCGCCTGGGTTTGCTCCCGAGAAACGTGCCCGTTGGTACAAATGAAAAAAAATGACAGCCGTCGCCGCCTCCTCCTCCTCGTCCTCCTCCTCTTCGTCTTCCTCCTCCTCCTCCTCTCGGTCCAACCAACACAAACTAAAACTAACCGCGCGTCTCCTCAAACTCCGCCTGAGGCCGCACCGTTCGGTTCGGATTGGGCTCGTGGCTGACAGCGCCCTTCAGGAGCTAATCACGTAAAGTCACTGCTGCATGTCCCGCCCACCGCCGCAACGCCGTCAGTATAAAGCATGGGGGGCTCCAGTCCACAGAGGAGAGAATATGGAGAGTTTCACTTAAAAAAGGGCTACTTTTTACAGTAGGGATATCATCAGAGACACATCTGTATGTGTTATCAGGTAAAGACTGCCTGTATCAAAGCACAGCATTTCTGCACTGAACATGTTTTCCAAGCAGTGAGGATAATTACATATTGGACTATATCTACGCAAAAGTGTAAACAATAATGTTGAGCAGATGTGTTTACAAACCACCCACTTCGTCTTTAATGCAGCTTGCAGCTTTTAGGTATTTTAGGCAGTGCGGCGCCGCGCCGCTGCCGCTGCAGAGGGCTTCTGCCGCGTCTGGAGAGCTGTCCGTGGTTCTGGATGTACGCTGTGGCGCTGTCCTTGGTGCTGACTCGAAGCGCAGCGTTATTCTCCCCTCTGTTTTCCTCTGTCCTCCGCCTGCGCGGCGCCAGCAGCCCTGCACCGCACTGATTAGTTATAAGAGCGAGTAAAAGAGAGAGAGAGAGAGAGAGAGAGAGAGAGAGAGAGAGAGAGAGAGAGAGAGAGAGGAGAGAGGAGAGAGAGAGAGAGAGAGAGATTGGCAAGCGATGCATGAAGAATCGCGCCCGGGAGAGAAGCAGAGACGCCACTTAAAGAGCCACGGACCGTTTTTAATGATTCCACTCCAGCGAGGCTTCCACAAAAGGCGGTCTGAGCTTCACAGTTCACTTAACACACACGGGAGTGCGTGTGTGTGTGTGGACGTAGATAAACGAGTGTGTGTGCACGTACTGTAGGCGTTCACGTGATTCTCCTGTGTGCAAATGTGTGCACATATGAACATGTGTAAGTGCCTCTTTGAGAGAGAGAGAGAGAGAGAGAGAGAGAGAGAGAGAGAGAGAGAGAGAGATAAAGAGAGAAAGCGTTGTGAGCGTGCGTGCGCGCGCGCCTGTGTGTGTGTGCCGCAGGCGGCTGAACAGATCTGACTGTTTAAAAGCTCATTGTATTGCTGTTTAAACAGCAATGAATAAAAGCCTGTCTTCGTCACTGGAGACAAATACAAATGATAGGATGACAGGACTGCAGGGATGAATAAATGCATGTACCCCCCCTCTCTAATTGTTATTTTGATATGTCTATTTACTGCCAACTCTTTCATTCTTTCTTTCTTTCTCTGAGCTTTCAGACTCAAATTCATTAATCATTGACAATCAATGAGTAGGTGGCTCTGTAATACCCAGTTTGCGCACATATACATGATCAGTGCATGTTCGTCAAGGTGACAAAAGACAGATGAGCGGACTATGATGATCAGTTAAACTGCTAAGTGCTGGTATTTTGAGTAATTGCAACAGTTTAGCATTAGCTGTATATTGGCTTCAATGTTTAAGTGCCATAACTGACTAACTGACTGATTTACTGGCTGACTATCAGGCTGTAAGTGAGTGATGGGGTGACTGACAGAGCCACTGGCTGTTTAGCTGATGGAATTGGTGGTCGACATAAATAAACAAAATTGGAAACAGAAGAATTAGACCGATCAAAAACAAACAAACAGAGAGAGAGAGAGAGAGAGAGAGAGAGAGAGAGAGAGAGAGAGAGAGAGAGAGAGAGAGAGAGAGAGAGAAAAGTGGCGAGCAAAAGGAAAGGAAAGAAGAAGGATTATAGTTAATAATTAAATAATTGCATGAACAGATCAACAGAGAGAGCAGTGACAGGTCCTATCATCCTTCTCACTTGCTCTGCCAGTTTGCGTGTGTGTGTGTTTGTGTGAGTGTGTGTGTGTGTGTGTGTGTGTGTGTGTGTGTGTGTGTGTGTGTGTGTGTGTGTGTGTGTGTGTGTGTGTGTTTGTGTGTGTCCGAAGCCCTTGCTGCCTGCGTTATCTCACAAGCAGACTCATTAACATAGAAATGACTTCAGGAAGAGAAGTACAGCGTTTCACCTCTGGTGAGAGACAGGAGGGAGGGAGGGAGGGAAGCTCAAGAAAGGAGAGAGGAGGAGTGACAGCACAGGATGAGAGGAGGGAGGAAAAAGGGAGGAAGGGAGAGAAGGACTGCGGTTGGGATTGTAGGGAGGTGGTGGTTTGTGTAAGTTTGGGCAACAAAGTACAGTAAACACATTGGGCCTGGTTTAGGAGTCATGTGCAATTTATCTGCTGTTATCCAAACCAATGTTTTCCTAATGGATTGTATATTTCATAGGCTACATATAGTTCCTATATAAATCACATTTCATAATTATGTGCTGTTTGATTCTGCAATTTGAATTATAATGTGATTCTAAATGTATTCATATATGCCTAACAATATCATCATTAATTTAAATTGGCTATTGATGTTATTAACTCAATAATAACACCACAATATCAATATGAACATCTCAAACTGCAAAACGACCTAAATGATGCCCTCTTTTCTCCCTTGGCTTTAGCAGGTCCCTTAATTCAAAAACTGACGCTGTTAAAAATGAATTTCCTTTATGGATCTCCTAGAGCAGGAGTTCCATTTCTGAAATCTTAAATTCTTCTTTTTACTCTTTGGTGCCATTTTTATCATGTTTACGCAGGTCATTTACACAGTTATCTGAAGTTCAGAGCGTTTGCTGAATCCGACGTGGCACACAGGACGAGCCCACCGTACAAAAATAAGTAAGAGAATGTTAAATAAGAAGATAAAAAATGTTCTCGCATGAGGCCCATTGTGTCTAGTGCTTCAAGGCAATATCTAACCAAGTCCCCGATCTTTCCCTATCTTTAAAGTTATGATGTAGAATAATAATAATTAATTATTAAGATTTTCATCAAATCAAACCCAATTTGTTAATACTATGGTCTGCATTTTCTATGTGTTCACATTCAGTTTGTTCCTCTCTATAGAGCAGTTTTTAGTTTTAGTGGCGGAGTCTGCCATTTCTGCACTGGGTTCAGATCGCCTACTATTAATTTCATCTCATTTGCACTATATATGCCTCACTGTTTACTCTTCACTCTCTTGTCAGATCTGTATTAGATTACTGCTAAAGCACATTTACTACTGCTGCCAGTTCATATTTAACATTCAACTGCCAAAACACTGTTTATTGTGAAGACGCCACAGGAAATCCAATACATTCGTCACCACGGTTAGCACTTACTACCATCATTCATCCAACAACAACAAGAACAATGTTTTACAAACAACTCAGAAATCCCAAGTAGCTTTGTAGGTTGTTCACGTACAAATAATGTGCTTTGGTGTATCGGTGCATAACCATAGTAAGTAACCATAGTCAACATATAAAATCAAGTATACAAATCAAGAAACTATATATATAAATATAGTACAGAAAAAAGTTTCACTTGAAAATGCTAAAAATATCTACAATATATCTGAATTAAAAGGGAAGAGATGTGCAGTTTTTAGAAGTAGTAGTTTGTGCAGAAATGTGCACAATTGACAAAGGAATGTGGAAAGGTTCACAGGAGGAAGTATAAAAAGAATGCACTGTGCACTGTGTAGAAAAGCATAATGGGAAATGTAGTTTTAAATCACTGATGTGTCTTGCCCTTTCTCCCTCTGTCTTTGTCTCACTCTCTTTCCACAATTCTCACTTTCATCTCTCCTCTCCGTTATTGGCTGTACAACAGGAGGATGAGGAGAGGAAGACGGGATGGTTCTTATAGAGAGGAGGAGGAGGACTGCAGGGTTTCTGCTCAGTGAGCTGGAACCTTCTCACGCCTCTGGCCAGTGCTCAGAGACTGAGAGGAAGAGAAGGAGGAGGAGGAGGAGGAGGAGGAGGAGGAGGAGGAGGAGGGCAGGCAATACAAGAGGAAGAATTCAGAGGAAACGGAAAACCACAGAGAAATTAGAGAGTGAAAGATAAAATGTTTGGAGGAAGAGGGAGGAAGAGAGAGGAGGAGGTGAAAGATGACTGACAACACAATATACTGCAAAGTGAGTGAGCTGGATATATTCACAGTCAGAGGGGGGACATAAGACATTCATACACATGTGTTTTTAACATTAAAGAGTGAGTATTCATGTCTTTATATATGAATGCGTTTGTGAGGATCACAATGTGTATGTGTGTATAACAATGCATACCTTTGCCTATGCAAATGTATGTGTGTACAGGTATGTGTGTGCATCTGTGTCTATGTTTGTGTTTTTGTGTTTGTGTTTGTGTGTTTTACCAGATGTGAAAGACTCCAGGGCAGAGAGAGGACATATGGTGACGTGGCATGATTCTGGCGTGATGCTAATATGTCAAAGCTAGGATTTATGACTTGGACGTCCCCAGACACAGCCCGGGGAAATTCTCTACGAAAGCCTGTGTGTGCATATTGAAAGTGAGATATTTTCAGGTGTGTATTGCCTCATTAGGCAGAAAAACATTTTTTATGATATTTGACCAGATTTAAGTTCCAAAGATTTCAATTTCATCTCCATTTTTTAAAAGCATTTTGTTGAAGTTAAAGATTCTGTAGTAATATTATGTGTTTGTGTAAGAGAGAACACTTTGAGCAAGACACAAGGTCAGTGAACATGCGAAAGCCTTTCTAATGTGCGTGCATAATGAAAATGTGTGTAAGGGTGTTTTTATGTGTATGTGTGTGTGTTGGACACTGATTTGGCGAAGGACTGACAGTTAGATTGATTGATTAGGAGGGAGAGGAAGTGGAGAGTGAATGAAGGGGAGACACACAGAGAAAGAGATGTATCTTAATTGTGAAGGCACATGTCTGATGGTGTGAAAGTGTGTCTAATATGTTTGCCTAATGAAAATGTGTGTAGAGCTGCATGAGAGAGGGCGAGAGAAAGAGAGTAAAAGAGAGAGGAAGTGCACGAGAAAGAAAGATAGTGTGAAATAAATCCAATAAGCTCCTCCGTCATGCTCCCCTCTTGAGCGTTTTTAAGATCCACTGAATGAAATAAATAAGAGATTCTTTTGCTTTTTGTCAATTTCCCTTTTTCCTCTCCCTCCAGTGTGCTGCAGTGCCTCCATCTTCCCTTCATCCTTCTCTTCCCATCACCAACAGCAGCTAGCTTCTTTGTTAGCTAGTTAACCACAGCATCAGCACCCTTAAACATGGCAACCATTGATAACACATTTAATTGACTGCTAAACCCTGTCCCCAAACAGCAATTGTCCAATCAGAGCATAGCAACCGTAACATGTGACACGACAGGCCTGTCAAACTTTGGATTTCTCTGCATTTTGAAGCGGTTTACAAAGCGCTGTAGTTAGACACACGCTTATGGAGGTTATCAGCTCTTTGAAAGGCCGTTATCAGGGGTTATCAGCCTCATGGATTTGGGTTAGAAAGTAGCTTCATCATCTCTCAACATGTCGATCATCGATACAAATACAAAACGACGCCGATCTAATAATTTAGACTGGAGCAAAGTAGGAAGTCAGGTGTCGTAGTATAAAGAGCAAAGTAACAAAGTAAGAGCGTCAATAAACACAGGACTTGTCTCCTGTGTGAAACCAAAATTCAACATGTTGACTTATTTTAAGTTTCGTAACATAAAGTACATTCTTATTTTAACCCAAACCACAACCTTTTTCTCAACTGAAGACCCTGTCACACATATCCGCATGGCAGAAACGTATGCCGGCGCATACGAAATATCGGCAATACGTTGATATAAATTAAGGGTAAGTTGTGATCGTTTGAAGGACGCAGACGATACGCTGAACACGCCAGACATACGGCCCTGTCACACGGTTCCATATGGCAGAAGAGTATGCCGGTGTATATGAAAAGTAGCTTAAAATGTGTCAGAGTCCAAATACGTCCAACTTTTCCACAGCGGTGTTGTTGCTGACGTATACATAACGAATACATAACGAATTATTATACGTATGTCAAACCTATTGATAGCGTATGATTTACTTATTTAAAACGTATCAGAGCGTCTGGCCAACGCAGCTGGAAAAGTGCCA
Organism: Cottoperca gobio; assembly: GCF_900634415.1. Taxonomy (NCBI): domain Eukaryota; kingdom Metazoa; phylum Chordata; class Actinopteri; order Perciformes; family Bovichtidae; genus Cottoperca; species Cottoperca gobio. Next base: position 14,757,656 of record NC_041362.1, on the reverse strand, counting down.
TTTGGTTCACGTCATGCTGGAGAACGGCTAACATGCTGAACGCTAGCTGTACTGTAGAAACATGTTTAATAAGTCATTCCATCGTCAGGCATAATGTTAACATAGGGTAGGAATAGGGTATCCACTCGTTATCAATAAATTGGCTGTAGGGTTCACCGTCAGCCGACGTAGCCTATATCTAACGTACCTCTAACGTAGTCACGTACTGTATTTATGTAGGTAAATATTCACGTACGTAATTACGTACTATATTTACGTAGGTAAGTATTCACGTACGTATTCCGTATTCACGTATGTCTAACGTAACATAATTTATGTGTAACGTCTGCATATCTTATGACGCACACGTCGGGTACATCCGGTAATTTTGAACATGCTCAAAACATCAGCGTTCAACAATGCACCCCAGCGTAACACAGCGAACTCTAAACGAATACTACTTATACCGTACCTTATATCAACGTACACCAGCGTGTTGCCGATATTTTGTATACGCCATATTTTTGTATACGTTATGCATTTGTTGGCTATTCGTCTGATAAATTTTGTATAGGTAAGTGATACGATATCAATAGGTTAGACATGTGTATCTGTTTATTTAGACTCTGACAAATTTTCATATACGTCAGCATACGTTTCTGTCATACGGATATGTGTGACAGGCCAAGTCATTTTTTTTTACCTAAAATTTAAATAAGTTGATTTGTTTTAAATTCACGACGTCAACCACATTTTTAAACAATGTTTCACTTTCCCTTTCGCAACGTGCGAGTAACAGAAGTTTGCCCATTTTGCCTCAGTCTGAACCAACCAAAAACAGATAAGGGCCAGTCAATGGGCTGATAAGATTCCAAACGGATGAATAAGAGCAACACTTTGTAACGTTATATAAAGCAGTTTGGTGGGTGGTGTCTTTCTTTGTTAGCCTTTCGAAAACCAAAAACCCAAGAGCACAAGAGTGGATTAAAGAATGAGTGTATCTGCTCTAATGTAAGATGTTAGCAAGTTCAGCTCACTTCCTTACTGTTCTATAGTAAACATTACTAACATTACATAAAACCAGAGAAGGGTATATTGTTAGAGGCTCTGTCCTGCTCCTTTTTACACTCCCAAGCCAACGTTAACCCAAGATGTGTGACATACTGTATAGCCCCAGTCGTTTAGTAATTGTTTGTCTAATGATATCATGTATGCACCTCTTACAGGGTTCTTGTTTTTAAAACAGTCAGCGTTTTTATACTGCAGTACTAAGTGTGTCGGTAAGGAAGTACAACGGTTTATCTGTAGCCCGCTGTGTTCCTTTCTGTTAGCTCCTGTTTGTTCTTCTTTTCCCATCCTCATATTTGTTTTCAATTTCATCTCTCTCCATCTATTCCTCCTACGTAGCCCATACTCTCTGTGGCAGAAGATTGTGTTGATGTTGTCATTATGAGAAGTCTCAATATTATTATTATTATTATTATTATTATTATTATTATTATTATCACAGAGACATATAAATCACGCATGTCCTTATAGTATGTCTAGTATAGGTGTGTATGTGTGTGTTTGTGTAAATGTGAAACAGTGATGGCAGCTCTGCCAATTGAAAATGCATGATAATAAAGATTTATTCTGCTTTTGCTGTCAAGGCTGCACCATGTACAACACGTCATTAACAGGTACCCCATTAAACTCTATGCCTCAGGTAGCACACATACAGGTTTACTTTGTCTAATATGCAGGCTACCTACCACGGCCCCAAAAGAAAACCCCATGGCTTTTCTAATTGTTGGAGAACTTCTGAGAGTATTTTATTTGATGTTGTTGTGGTTTGATAATGTAAATATGAAGAATCAAATCATCTGGTTTCTACTAAATGTGGCCTGAAAATAACCAAATAATAGAAAAGGAGGCAGTGGCTGGCACCAGACTTACCCTACTTATAACCTACTTACACACATCTATATAAACACAACTAATTCTTCCTTAGATAATGTGTTATCACTTAATACACCTACTTCTTCTAGTAGGAGGTCGGAAATGTAAATCTGTCTGTCTGTCTCTCTCTCGCTCTCTCTCTCTATCTATCTACTATCACCCATTTTCACCCAAGTCAAGAGTTAGAGAGACATAACACTGGATTATAATGCTAAAGAAAACAACTGTTATGCTAATAATGTAAGTATCAAACCAGATGATCCATTAGCGTCGGTTAGTTTTGCAATTATCTGACATTTCCTCCTCACTACACCAGTAATGAATACCAGTAACTCTCTATGTATACATATATGAAAAGAAAAAAAGTCAAACCTACATTTTCAAAACACTGACAATTAAGTTTAGTATATCGTTCTGCAGTTATTTTTATGTTATAGTTATGTTACAGCTTGTGATGCTACAATGACTTCCTGTTTACATGATGGATTGCTTTTGACTAGACAGCGCTACAGATGTTTCCTAGCAACTGGAAGCAATGTTTTTCAAGTCGTGCAAGTTCAACAAATCCCTTGTTTGAAACTAACTAGTTACAAAGAATGTAGGAAAGACTTTACACGCAAAGTAACACTGGATTTATACAAAGCTGCTGTAGTAGAAGAGTAATACGGATGTTAACGTTCAGTTAGATGACAACACAAGAGGCACCAGCATCCGACTTAGTCAGTTGAAATTGACCATTTGACTGAAAACGAGACAATATGTGATCTTTCATCATGATTTATTATTCTACAATTGAAAACATCACAATACATACTTTCTTATGAGCAAACTCTCTCACAAAACACATTCTTACTTTTCTTTTGCAGTATCTTTGCTGATCTCTGCATGTAAAAATTATCTTCAGGTTATTGTTAAACTATTTGTTTTTTATCACGTAAGCTCGGCTGAAGTCAAAGCAGAATTATGATCAAGAGGCAAGCATGAAATTTAAATTTGACTAATAGCTCATCAGATTTCAAGTTTAATGTCAAGTAGACTTGGCAAGGCTACAGATTGCAAGACAAAAGGGAGAAGTATAAAGGGAATGGGATATGGAACAAATCAGGGATAATGAGAGGAGAATGCTAAAGAACGGATTAGAGATAAGAGGAAGTAAGAGAGAATAAAAAAAAAACAAGCGGGAAATGGATCTTGAAGAGAAGGGAGGAAAACGGTGGAGAGGGTGAGCCAAGAATAAAAAGAGCCTATAGAGAGGGGTAAAGGTCAAGAGAAAAGAAAATGAGGTAAGAAAAAGACAATCAGGAAGTTGAGTGCAAGAGGAAGAAGGAGGAGGAAAGGTCAGAAGAAAAAATAAAATGACAGACGGAAAGGCGTGATCAAAGAAAAGGTCGGAAACAAAGAAAGGAAAGAGGACGAGTTGGTACACTTTTAGGCCATTACTGTTCCACCCTGCAGAACCTATACAACTGTACAGATGGAAGGTTAAACACGTATTTATTTTTTATGTAAAATGCCATTTTTCAATTTTCTATTGCAACTCATATATAATTTTACCCATAAACACAAACTTCTCTATGCATAAATGTAATCATGGACATGGAAGACTCTTACCCCTTAAGACTTGAAAAATATGTACACATGTACAAATGAAGCAGAACACTTTCCCTTGTATAATATCTCATGAATAGGTAACAATGACATGAGACATACTGCTACCATAAATTAAGCGACATATACCCTATAAATGTCTAATTAAGTTATTACCACACACCAGTCCATCAAACAACACTTAGTATAGGATACATCCATATCATATGGAACAAGATATGAAAGAAAGAGAGAGATCATCACTTGCATGCATAGTAAAATTCTTCATAGTCCTGATGTGGGATTTCTAACACCATAACAAGTAACTGATGATTGTGTTACCGGTTCCTAAAACACTTAGAACGGAGCGTCAAATGTGAAAACAACCCCTGTTTATATATGTGATACTGTAGATGCTGTTTGGTCAGGTGCAGATAGAGGTTAGCTTCTATTTTCACCCCAAAAAAAGAGAAATTTCTTAAAAGATTTTAAAGACTTATATTAATTTGTACAGTACTTAACATATCTGAATTACATGCATGTACAGCTACACACTCGATTCCCACACACACACACACACACACACACACACACACACAGCTGTCCAGTGCTATTAAATGCTTCAGGGTCTACGACTCCCAACAGCAGATGTTAAGAGTAGGCGTGATTAACATTCGGAGATATTTAAACCCTTGACCTGAGCAATATCCAGCTCTACGCTCGAAAAAAGGCCAACACACAAGTTCTACTTTATATTATACAACATCTAACAAAATAACAGGACTGCAGAGTCAGATCCAGTGAGTCAGGAAGGATCCTGTGTCTATGTGTATGCTCATATATATATATATATACATATGTACAATATATGCATATGAGCTGTATATAGTATACATGAGGGTACTGTTTGTGCTGATTAAAGAAGGGAAACAACATTCTAGGCCTGTGTAACGGACCTACAGTATATGTCTTGTGTGCCTCCAGGAGCGAACATTTCACAGTCATTGTCCGCCTTGTTACGCTTCACCTAATAATTCCAACCCTCAGTCATGGATTGGACGGTATAGATGTGTGTGTGTGTGTGAGTGTGAGTGTGAGTGTGTACAGTACATGGAGCTAGTTGGCATTATAGCCAATGTAATGTGGCTTGAAGCTGGAAGGCAGATTTGTTGAATTTGAGCTGAATTTGAAATAATTGGCTTTATCCAGTGAAGCCTTATAAACCACACACACGCACGCACGCACACGCACACACACACACACACACACACACGCACATACACACGTTCATACATATATTTTAGCATATGGACATTTGTCAGAACATCACATGTTTATGCACACTCACACAGCACTAACACACACATGCACAGATGGGTGAGGAGAAGGAAGTGCAAAAATAAATAATTAAGAAAAGCAGCATTGCTCTTGTTATTATTGCTGTTTGTGAAAATCGCTCACTTGGGGGGTTGTCAAAGCAGCTTCTCATTCACTGTGTATGTGTGTATGTGTGCAATGCTCCACTAGTGACTGCCGCATTGCCAACCCTGTGACACCACGTCATGCCAGGCTCCCAGTGAGGCCTTGTCAGAAGTATGGATTAGAGCGATAACAAAATTAAATAAATAAATAACCAAGGGGAGACAACGCAGGGAATGGGGGGAAGGGAGAAAGGAGAAAGCCAGAGCCAAAGGAAGAAAAAGGACGAGAAGGACGAAAAGATTTGACAGGCTGTGAAGTTCGCTCATTAGGCATATTCCTCTGTGATGGCCCAGTGTGAGACACTCAGTCTGAGTGTGTGTCAGCACTTGCACAGCTCATGACAGTGCACAGGCTGGCTGAAACAGGCAACAGTGGTCAAGACACACAAATTGAACTGATACACAGCGCTACTCATGGTGCATGTTAAGATGGCTACCAGTGAAGGCAAAATCTTTGTACTTAGGCCTCTAGTTAAATGGCTGCAGAAGATACGATTGACCAGGGTGCATTTCCTGTTTGTTTTGGTTCCATCTCTCTATTTCCCCTTGTCAAAACGTAACATTATGATAGAAAAAGCATTTATCCATGTGTGGACAGGGGGCAAGACTCAAAATTAAGACAAAAATGACTGTGCATTGTTGAAATTTACTCCCACATATTCAAGACAATTCTCTTTTCAACATTACTCATGAATGGCAGCTATTTTAACTGCACCAGGCAAATCACACCACAGAGACTGAGACTGCTGCTTGTATCCATTCAGATTACTTTAACACGGGTTTATGTCATGCCACACTTCAGTGATTAGTTACTCTCCTTACATGGTTTGGTTTGAGATGTTGGGATTCCTTGTGAAAATAACTTAGGTTTGTTGTAGGATTTGAGCATAAACGGAGCAGAAAAACAAATGTTGTTCTTTTATTTGTGGCATACAATTAAAAAGAAAGGGGCCACTTGTTCAGTTGACAAGCCAGACTGGTGGGTTAGTGTGTATCTTGGCTGCTCATATCATTGTAATGCAATGTGTAAAGAATTGGTGACTTGTAGTCTATTGGAATCGATATTTCCCCCCCTAAATCTAGCATGTATTTTGTCCTGTATACAAAGCTCATTTGACACCTAGATCATTTTTGATACAATACTTCAAAATCTTTGGTATCCAGTCTTCTGTGCAAGTTTGTTGTTGTGATACCTTTCTTGTGCTGAAGTATTGGACAAACCCCAGAGTGGCCCTAAAAGAAATGCAGACATTTACTGAACATAGACAAAAATCAGTAGACTTTTAATGCATTTGCCTTCCAATCTGCTCTAAAATCTAATTTTCTACCAGTCCATCAGTTTGACCAATTGTGTGTTAATTTCCAGGAGCCACATATTCAGGGTTAGTGTAGGAGAAGCCGAGGAAGTCGTCCTGGTCCAGGTTCATGATGACAAGCTTGTCTGTAGGCGTCAAGTCCACCGGCATCTTGGTGAACTCCTTGTCAAAATTGCAGGTGTCCCGACGGTTCTTCTGCAGGTGGAGTTTATGAGATTATGAAGGAGGGAAGGTGTGATGGGAGGAAGAATTGAAGAGGAGGAGGGAAAACATGGTTGGAGGATAATGAGATGGATAAGGAGAAGAAGAGAAAGCATTACTGTTAGATACCTAGTACAATATCATCTGCATAAAAGCGCAACTCATCTTCGTTTGGACTCTTCTTTTGTTCATGTTAGAGGTTCATATTTTCAGATTGTTCAGTCACACAGTCTCGATACAGTTTCCATACAAAGACATTTATAGGCATGTGGATTTTTTTTTCTGAAACTGTATTATCGTCAAATTGTCTCATTGGGTAATATGACCGTGACTATCGTTAAAAGGAGCAGTTCAGCATTTTGGGAAATGCGCTCTATTGCTTTCTTGCTGGGAATTAGATGAGAGGATCAATACCACTCTCATATCTGTCTGTTTAATGTGAAGCTGGAGCAAGCAGCCTATTAGCTTAGCTTAGCATAAAGTCTTGAAACATGGAGAAACAGCAAGCCTAGAAGGTGCTGCTAGGTGGAGATCAAGACTAGCTGTTTCCCCCTCTTTCCTGTATTTAGTATGCTAACATAAGATAATCAGCTGCTGGCTGTAGGTTCATATATATCGTACAGACTTAGTAGTGGTATCAATCTTTACATCTACTCTCCTCAGGAAATTTCCAAAAATGTCAAACTATTCGATTAAGACAACTGGCTTTTGAAGTGTTGACGTCACTTTGGGCTAAAGTGTTTTAAACAAAAAGCAGATACAATACTTCTGTAAATATCTCATTGTATATTCAAAGATTCATCACAACCCAATCAAATCTCACCCAATTTGTAATAAACATGATGAATTAATAAAAAAAGGTAATTATACCGGTAGTCATTATTTCATTTGATGGAAAGGCAATCATTGCACACACCTGTTAATTGTTTGGTTTGTATCCAATCGTTTCTTAAAACAAATACTATCTCTATGTGGAAATGGTGTTTGCACCATCTGACAATGCAATAATCTGTGTGCTGTCAACACTACCATTCAGCATATTACACATATAATATAAAGCACATAGTGAATTTGAAGTGCTGTCCTCGATTCAGAATTTTATGTTACTTCCCTTTAGCCAATCTCTCCAGCTAGGCCTCACCAGCCAATGTCTTTTTATTTATTTATTAACATTATCTCTATAATGCTTTTATTGTATTGGATACTTTTCACAGCTCAACAATGAGCCTCCCCTTGTCCACTGTGACAGGTACAAGACAACAGCAGACATACCCCACCCTGACAAGCAAAAAGATGTACTCACAGCTGCCTGGATGTGCTAAGCAATGGAGTGGATCTTTAAAAGTGTTGCTTTTCTGGAGTTTCAACACTGAAACATAGGACAGTGGTGTATTCTGTCTGCCTGCAATGCTGCTGGTATGGACTTATATAGAAAATAAAAGGTGCAAACACAGCACCCTCTCTTTAGTCCTGTCTTTGCTGTGATGGTCCCTTTTGTTTATGCTATTTGTAGTCAGGACACACACTTGATAATGATTTGCTAATGTTAAGATGCTGCATGTAGCACCTGTATAAATGATGACAGATAAAAAGAAAATAATAGAGATACAAGGATATGATGAAACAAGAAGAGTCTACTACCTTGAATAAAATATAAGAAAAGTATCAAAATACAGAGTAGCGGCAGGCAACTCACTAGAAAGATCTCAAAACAGAGGAAAAACTAAACTAAAAATGAAATGTACAGATAAAGAGAGAGAGTGAGGAAAGGAAGTACAGGGGAGAGTCAACACTCAGATACAGGGATGAGAAAAAGATGCTAAGCGACTCGAACGAAGACAGGAAAAAGAGAGCGACTGGAGTACAAGCAACTGTGACTTTGTGTAGGAGGTGAAGGAAATATGTGTGTGTTGGTGTGTGTGTTGGTGTGTGTGCTTGTGTGTGTGTGTGTGTGTGTGTGTGTGTGTGTGTGTGTGTGTGTGTGTGTGTGTGGTAGTGGGGGGTTACTCTGGGGCAGGGCATTGTTGATGCTTGGATCAGTTGGTGGATGGACAGTGGAAAGAAAAGAGTGAGCTGGGTGTTAAAGATGGAGGAGTGTATGTCAGTGAGTGGGGGAGGGGAAAGTTAGATGCGGTTAAAGAGAACGGCTGCCATTTGATACACTGACACTGACATACTCATACTGTTGGTAAATTAATTATTATTGGGGCTGCCCATACTATATGCACTCATAGGGCTGTACGGCTCTGTATCAGAGCAAACAGCAAAGGACAGATAGCATTCACATATCACTGTGTGGCATATATGGCCTGTAGGATGTTGAGTAAGGAGAAACACAGACTGTATGTGTGTGTATGTGCGGACCAGAATTGGTTAGGGGCATCCATATACTCTTCAAACCCAGGGCACGTGCTGATTTGTGATACCTGTCAACCAATTTAGTTTGTGTGTATAAGAAGTAAAGGTAATTTTGCATCATACTGGTAAAAAGATTTTAAAAGTACAATTTGGAGCACAAACATTCTGCACTTTGAGCATTTATTTATCTATTTGTTACTTTGAAGGTCTTTGTCTGAGCTACTCTTTTGCATTTCCTGTCCTTTTTTGTTTGAATGTTTTATCACTAGAAGGATATTCTTAGCCGTGCTTGCCACAACCAAGACTCCTCTTGCAGATTTATACAACACTAATTATTATTGTGTGTGGATTATTACATGTGGGACAAATGATTGTGAGCAGATTAAGTCCTTCAAAACAAAAGCGGTACATTTTTCACCAAAAGTCTGTGCAAAAAAGAATATGAGCACAGATAGTTAGATAGAATCATGAAGTAAAGTGGGATGAAGAGAGCAGCAGAGAGGGAGAGAATGAAAAGGATCAAATAAAAGCTGGCCACATAAATATTCATATCACTGAGTAGCGGTCACAGAAAAAAACACACAAGGGGCGATCTCAGAAAATCCACAACCACGAATACATCCACAGAGTCTGAGCCTCTAACACCATGAGCGTTTCACAAACACAAATAGCTGAAGCCACAGTCTAACTCACGTCACGAGGAAGAGGAAGGAAAGAAGTGATGAGAGAAAGAGACAGGACTGAAGAAGAGGAGAATCTAGCAAAGGAGATGTTGACTATAATGTTGGTCGATACAAGCTTGCCTGTTTCTGCTTTTTGATGAGAGCGAGGCAGAGGAAGGCGGGGTCAGAAACAACAACGAGAGAGACAGAGAGGGACAGGAGAGCTTTCAAGATCACAGGAACCACAAACCAATGTTGCATCTCCTACCTTCATCTGCCAACTCCCCCATCGCCTGAGAGGAGCTCCCTCCATCCACAGGGACACCCCTGCCACAGCTGGCCCAGATCCACATCACGTTCCTGGGCATGATATCCACTATGAACGGCTCTTCTCAAGAGAGTCCTGGTACAACACTCAAATGGACGTGATGTATTTATGTGCAAATTATATTTCAGAAATGTTGTTTTGTTAACTCTAGTTTTATTTACCATTTTCAACACTACTGTCAGTGCAAAATCCTGCTGTGCAGCCAAACGTCATTCCAATCCACAGAACTTTGTTTTAAACTGTAAGTGGTCCAAAGTTTCCAAAGACACCAAATGCACAAGATGTTTACATTATTGTCATTTGAAAAAAAACATAGTCTTGGGTTTGAATGTGTCACTCAATGTAAACATTATACAGAAGCTGATAAGCTGAATAAGGGAATAGGGAATAAGATGATTTTTTGTAAACCCGCTAAAAGGGAAAATCGTGGATACTGGGCTCAATAAATACATGCGACTGTGACTTTTGAAAGACTCTGTGCGCGCACGCACACACACACACACACACACACACACACACACACACACACACACACACACACACACACACACACACGTGTGGATGATTATACTTGAAGGTGTGTGGAGATAGGCCTATACTGGATTTATTAGGGTAGAATGAAATAACTGGTCTGGTGTTACATTTCTCCTCATTATGTTTATAATAATACTAAGATTACTAGCTCTGCAATGCAAGAACAATGCTGCTTCATCAATGAGTGAGGATGCTGACTTCACCTCCCCACTCAATCCTACACACTGCTTCTTTAATTAGCTAGCGAGCTACAGCTGGCGAAATCTGTTTGCAAAAATGGTCCTTTCAGCTGACAGTATTGACGGTAGCTAGCTAGAAATCAAGGACCTATTTTTAAAAAATAAAATGATACATTGAGTTGAGTGGTGAATTAACTATTGTTACCAGGCATGACAGGCATAGCAACATTAACTACAGGGGGTGGGGGCGGGCCTTAGCAAAGGGTCAGTTAAAATCACCATCACTATAATACTGATGGATGCATCTATCAGTACGGTTTGAGTACATCAATCCCATATATGCTTTCATTTTCATATCCAGAAGGAACATTCTAGGAAATCTTTCTTATCCATGTCAGTACTCACTATTGCTGATTGATATACTGTCAAACTAAATGTCACTCAACGTATGATTTGCAGTGAAGGCACTCTGACTGGAAATCATAATCATGTGTACGGATGTGAATGCATGCGTTTCCAAAACCTTGTATATCCACTATGTACACTGATGAAGATCGTGCATGTGGTTATTTACCAAAAACACACATGTAAACTCTCTCTCTCTCTCTCACACACACACACACACACACACACACAGCTGCCAGCCATGTAGGCCAGCTCATAATGTGTTCCATCTCAACACGCTTCAATTGCAGTTAATGCTGTGAGGCAGAGAGATAGAGATATGGAGAGAAAAAAAAGAGAAAGAGATGCAGCAAAGGACAGGGAGTGAGATAAATATCAGTGGCCCTTGGTATAGATGTATAGATAGAAAGCTTGGAACATACAGCAGCATCACGGTAAACACACACACTTGTTTTTCAAGTCGATGTGTTCCAGAGGCAGTGGTTTTAATAGAGAAGCTCTTTGATTTAGTCTCTTTACACCTCCTTTCCTTCTTCCTCTCCTCCTCTCTTTCTGCCTTCCTGCCTCACTCCCCTCCACCTCTCTCTCTCTCTCTCTCTCTCTCACCCCATCTCTTTTCAGTAACGAGAGGATTAGCGGGAGACGAGCCTATGTCAGCTGAGGATGCGGGGAGAGTGGGAGGCACAGAGGATGCGGGGAGGTGAAGAGGAGAGGAGGGTGAATGAAAGGCGGTATCGAACGCTGACCTGTTTTGGGCTGATAAGCGCATGCTGCTTTGTGCTGAAGCCACTGGCTTTAATTTGGGGGCCGCAACATTTGGAATTAATTATCACACACACTCCAGCACTGCTGCGGCTTACTGTGTACATGGCTATTACATCCACTCCAATACAAACTTTATACAGCTTATGTGCTGGAACTTACTGTTACACAGGAGTTTGTATTGCTGTTATGATAAATTTACATAAAATACAGCCACACCACAATGTTAGTATACAGCTAACAAAGAGGAATGTGGGGTATGCCTCGTGTGAAGAACTGTATGGGCAACAAAGCAACAGGAAGCCGTTAGTTTTCAACACGAAAATATAAAGAGCAGCAGGTCAATTGTATTAGCTACAAGTGTAAGTTAAAAGCAGTAACCAGGGAAATGTACTTTACTGAAGATAATTATTTCGACATTGAAGGTTGACGTGAAAGGTACTCTTCAGCCGTTTGCCGAGAATGAATCATTTATCTATCGTGTGACAGTACTGTATATCGATCCAGGATGTTCTTTTAGCTTGCCTGCTAATCAGCCGGCTAATTAAAAGTTCATCAACCTCATCACTTCACAGGAACAATTATCTGCTCAATAAAATGAAAATGACAGAAAAGCTAAAAACTCAACAAAAATGCGAGTAAGCAGATTTTCCAAAACATAATCCTTCAGCTTGTTACATGGCTGAGGCAAACAACACATGAAACAACCTAGAGGTCAACATTTGTTTGGGTGTTTGGTTGATAAGAAAGTGTGACGTCTAGACTAGAAAGCAACATTACATTACAACACAGGGCTGACTCATTGTGTAGAGTATATTCAGAGTCCTGCCTGGGTTAAAACATTGACTGTATATAGGAAGTGGACATAGTCACAATGACATCACCCATTGGTTTGCACCCTTTTGAAGCCTCGCGTGTGGCATTTTGGTTTTTGGGAGCCAGACGTGACCATATTTGGACGAGATGGTGGAACTGGCGAGGAGCAAGGCCAGGTACTGTTAGCATAACAAACGCTAAGCTACCAGCAAACGCAGGCTTTAGCTTGCTCAGCAAGGTGCATGCCTGATTAAGACACAGACAAGGTTTGTCAAAAAATGGCAAAGTCTGCAACCGAGAATCCTATTAATTCTTCTGACAAACACTAAAACAGTTTTAAAACCATCTTAGCCAGAAGTCACACATGCCTCGACAATCCTCCCTAATGTAAAGAACTTCATCATCATCTCATCTCAACAGGTTTGACTAACTAAAGTTAAACCTCACTGGCATAGTTTTTTCTTTGCCATCAATTGGATTTTGAACATCACCAGTCCAGTGATCACAGACAAAAGCATTCCCAGTGGATGATTGGTGTGTTGTAGACACTGTTTTCCATTGTTAGTTTCTGTCGATAGTTGTAAACATTATATTAGGAATAGTAAATGGTGCAAGATCCAGTAACCCCTATTAAAAGTCAATGTGCTGCTAGTCAGAGCAGCAGCAGCTGCGACTACAGTGGATTGCGAGCAGCTTTAGAGGCGGCGTGAAGCGGCTGAGTGGCTCAGCAGGGCTGTGTGTATGTAGGCCGTGTTCTGCATGTTATTTCCTTGAAGTCATCAGACCTACGCTATCCCATCAGGGAAAGGCTCTTATGATAAGTGGCAGCCATGAAATATGCACAGCCTGTCGTAGCCGCCTGCCCCGCTTCACAGAGCCTCGCTTTGCTTCCTTGTCCCCTCCCTTCCTCCTTTCTACTGTCCCTTCTTACTACCTCTTCCTCTCTCCTCCCGTCATTGTTGAATTGCTTCCCTTTTCTTGTGTTTCACCTCTTTTCATTCCTCTCTTTCTCCGTCCTACTCTAATCTTTCTGCTTACCTCTTCACTCACGACAGCCATTTAAAAAAAAGAAAATCACATCAAGATGTACACAATTCATATAAACACAAAAACAACAGCAAACATCCCCTAACACACATTTAATCTTTTTATTTTAGGTATGCCTGTTATTCCTGGAAAACAAACAAACAAACAAAATAATTTTGGCACATGGAGAGCATTGTGAGAAGCATTTTTTTCACGTCTTTTGAAGCAATGCACACACAGAAAACATTATTAACGCTAATATGTTAAATGTATATAAATCCTAACTAATAAAAAGGTAAAGCATTTTTCATGCAGAGTCCATTTTGCTTCTCCTTCAGCAGGAAGAAATCGTAGAAACAAAAACACAAAACCTGAAGTAAGACTTCTCTCGTCCTTTACAATACTGACCACATGGTGTAAATATCAACATTTGACACAGTTATATATGTTTATGTATAAGTTTATATAGTTATTTGATGTTGTTATCATACAGGAAACACTGACTTTTTAGCTTTGTGTCGTCAAGTCATAAAAACACATTTAATTTCAGACTCATAATCGTGGACGAAATGTGAAAGCGCTAAAGCTGCTCTACTGCGCTGAACTCCTCAGCAGTTTAAAGTTTGAGACTAGAGCTAACAGACAGGACAAACTTGTTAGTTAAGACTGTCCCTAAACCAGTAACTCCCCCCCCACCCATTAACCCAATCAAAAAGTCAAATTACTTCACGGAAACAGATCTCAATGCCACCAAAAAACATAATGCAAACATGCATTCATGCATACAGATCACTGATCTCAGCTAAAGGAGAAATTGGAAATCCTCACTGCATGACTTTCGAGTCTGAATTCTTGTCATTCCTAAAGGGATCAGGTTTGTGCTAACCCTTTACCCTCTGGCCCCCATTTTTTTAATGACATTTTGTGCTGGCCAATGTTTTACAATGTTTCTGAGAGATATTTAAGGCCTAAGCCAAATTATAGTCAAACTGTCATGTAAGTTGCAACAAATATTTTAGAAACCTCTTTCGAAACAATAATTTTATTCTCATCATCATAGATGCATTGATCCCTCATTAATAGTCATGCTTGTGGAAACTACAGAGACTCCGCGCCTGTTAGCATGACAGATAATCGTTGCATGATGCTGTAGCATTATTCTTCTTCACCTGCAGATACTGTAAAACTTCATGCCACTGATAAACACCAGTGAACCTGCAGAAAAAAACTCACCTGATGTCCCTCTGTGATGAAGAGGTGTGTGATATGAGGAAGCACTTCAGCTACTTCTACACAATGTCGGCTGCACTGAAGTGATCTTTCTCTCAGGCCGCATAAATATGCCCAGCTATAAGCTTCATAACCTCACAGCCTCTTGCATGTGAATTAATTACAGTCCTAACCTGAGCCTTCTGAAGGTTGGTTCATTACCAATTCTGCCTTCCTGTCAACACGATTATTGCTAGCTAGGGAAAACAAGACCACACACACACACACACACACACACACACACACACACACACACACACACACACACACACACACACACCTGCTTCAGAAGGCCTAGCTTTAACCTGTGTCCTCATTTGCTGCTGCTGTAGTTGGGATGGAGATTCTTATTGTGCATGCAGATGGATACTTGTTAAAATAAACAATCACAGTGAGTCCTTTCCCACGTAACCTACAAACTAGATCAGAAAAGTAGAGCTGCATGACATATTGGTCCGCTGTTTGAGTTCCAGCTAGTGGTCTTTTTTCTACCCCAGAAACCTTTCCCAGGCCAAGGACATTTTTGAGATTCTAGTACTGAGGTGGTGCTTTCCAGGAACTACCAAGGTGTAATTTGCAGTACTGAACGTAAACGATGATTCAAACACAAGGTTTACTGTAAGACACTAACTTGTACACAGCTTGCGTTAAGACAATTTTTTGTCCAGTATCATTATTCTCTCGCTGACATTGAAATATTATTTGCTAGTTGTTTCAGTTTTCAGTAGGCTTCTTCTGCTACTTGTGGAGCCGCTGGTTGGAAGTAAAGTGGATCATACCAACACTGCTTGATATAAGGGGGGTGCACACATTCACCATACAAACAAATGTAAACGCAAGGCCAGGCAAGGCGCTGGGAAGGCAGGCATTGATACACGTACAAAAATGCAACACGTAATTGTGCGTTTTCATACTCAGTGCTCGTTCGCATACATAAAATATTAATTTGCACACACATATGCTGTAAACAAACGCCCAGGTATCGGAATCATGCTTTTGTAAAACACAAAGGAACCAACTGCTCGTCTCTTTCATTGCTTATATACTAGATAACAGAAAATGAGTATAAGAAGTAGTATTATCTATCCATTGAACTGACTAAAAGCCTATATAAAGACTCCATTTCCCAACAGCATTTTACCAACATGATCCCAGTGCTGAACAACAAATAAGACGCATAGAAAATAAGATAGTTGTGATCTTTTGTGGCACAAATCTTCTACTGTCTCATTGAGTAAAATCATACACCAAATATGTTTTTTAAATATATATTTTGCCAGCAGAATGGCAGCAGAGTGGTGCAGAGATAAGATGCTAAAATGCAGCTGGGAGACAAAGTCCAGGGCTATTTTTGATATAGAAACTCATGCACAAGTATGTGAAGCATTCCAGTTCTAGCTAAGATTAGGATAAACATACAGACGCTGTTATTATTACACATTGAATAAAAGCACACCAGAAGTACTGGCTAAATTCAGAATGCGTCGAAATAGTTGAGGAATGAGTAAAAGAAAAGTTAAATCACAATTTCCACCCCAAAAATGTAATAACATGGAATGCTGAAGCTATGTTACATGGGAATTGTGCTGTTGTGTATTTGTGTGTGCTGCAGGAATCATGACCTGACTACTAATCTGTAGTTAGGTTATACATTTACTGCATTTGTGACGATGCAAAATATTTTCTAAGAATCATTTTTGCCCCTCAATGTAACCTTTGATTTTAAGATCTTTTAAATGCCATTCATTTCTAATCCTTATTCTGACGAGGACTGGCAAATTAAACACACTTTGTTCACACTGTGAGTAACAAGTTGATCCAACAAGCTTGTGGTGAATCACCCTTCCAAGCATCTTGTTTCTTACAAACGCAGCTTGGAGAAAGTCAATGACTCACATTTTGATAAGTCGTAACATTTTGATATACAGGACAGCATACAGAAACATAGTAGCGAATTATCTCAATTTCTTAGTTTAAATCATATTTTTTGGAGCTGCGCTAGAGTGCAAAATGCATTCAGGCCACCCTATGCTGCCCAGAAGAGGCCAACACATCGACCAGGTTGCAGCAGTGTGAACAACAAATGTGCGTATACGTGTTATTGTGTGTACAGTCTGTGGATCAGTTCAAGTCTTCTTGGTTCCTGTAACAGCACAAATATTTTCCAGGATATTTAAAGTTATGTTTGGGTGTGTGTATGTTCCAGGGTACACAGGATTGAGACGGGGGGAAATGATTATGTATATGTTTGTGTGTATGTGTGTGTATCCATGTGTCAGTGCATGAGCTGAAATCAAGCCTGCTCGGCGGCAGGTGTGGTAACATCAGCTCCTGGGAACTCTGGGTTGATAAAGGAGAATCCCTGGAACTCGTCCTGGTCCAGGTTCTGAATCACTTCCTCATCGGGAGGGGTCAGCACCGGCGGGTGGCGTGTGAAAAAACGATCAAAGTTCTCGGCATCCCGTCCACACTGTTGAGGAGGGTGGGGGAGAGATGAGTACAGGGGGAGGGGTGGATTGGGAAGGGGAGGAGTGGGGATGGAGAGGAATGGATGGATTGGGGGGGGGGGGGGGAGAAGGAGAGGAAAACAAAAGAAGGCGAATGGTGGGTTGAACCAGGGTGTGAGATGACATTACTTGAACATGGTTTCAAATATCAAAACAAGGTGCCGGTACTTGGGGTGAGCTTGATTCAACTCTCCATGTGGCTATAAAAGGTAATTTGTTATTACCTTCAAAGTGATACACAAATACCACTCTCAGGAGAGGATAAATCAAGCACGCCTCAGGCATATGCTTTCCTTTTTCAAATATTTAAAACATATTCAACTCCAATTTTAAACAGAACGGGGTCACTGAAGTCTCAAATGTCCTGTGGCAGTGCACTACATTGGATCGGCCGTAAAAAAAGTGTAACGCACGGAGCTCAAACTTTTTGGTAACGAGCATTTAACTCAAATCCGCATCCCTCGGCTGTAAGTAAATAGCCAAAAACTTTTTTTCTTGGTATTTCAACCAGATTCTTTGGTTGGATTTTAATTAGAATAGTGGAACAAGAAAAGGCTCACAGCCATGAGATTATGGTGATCATGGTGTAATTGTGGGTTAATTATATGCTGCAGCTGTGGAGACATGCTGAGATATGATAAACCAAATCATACAACCAGTATGCAAAAGATCACTGGGAATAACTTAGAATCTATTTAGATATTTGCTCAGAAGATGCACAATTTGAAAACATATTTCATTGGCTTACAAGATATTCCATATATGGCACTTAATCATATTGAAATTGTGTCTACTAATGTTGTTGCTAGAGATTACATTTCAAACTCGAATCAAACTCTTGGCTATCTTAAGTACTTACAAAGAAGTGACAGATGACAAAATAAAATCATCTCAAAGAGTATTGTGCAATTCACATTACGTAGAATTAGTTTTCTCAAGTCATTGAAAAAAAAAGTCATTGTTCATTTCAGTCCACTCCATTTCCTCCTTCTGACCACTGGGAACACACAAAAAAAGCTTATATACCCACGAGATGTGCGTCCATCTAAGTACATAAAACAAGTTATTAACTTGAAAACTATATTTTCCCGACAGTACGCCTCACGGGGACTTTGGGCCGAGCTATTCCTTTTTGTTCCCATCTCCATCACTGCGCTGAGCTTTAATTAACACAACAAGGATTCAGTGTCCTCTGACAACATCACCCAGAGGAAAACTACAAACTCATTAAGTCTCCAAAACTCGCAAAACCAAATGAAATTAAGCCAGCCTGTTTATAGTTTGGGGAAATATGTGAAATGAGAAATACACCAGGGTCAAATTGTATTTGTAGCTAATTACTTGCGTTTGTTTTAACCTGTTTGGGGAACCAGATGGGAAGAATTTTCCACATAGGGAAATAAAATAAGTGCCACAAAGTATCAATTCAGTACACAACACCTGAGCCAAGAAATGTCAGCTGATGTAGTAAGCATCTCCCATATCACACTCTAATTGAAGGCTAAATGCTTTTTTAATACCAGGGATGCAACTAGGTTTGTTTTTGATAAAACACCTCTTTGAAAAAAAAAATGCTTTTCTCCGCCAAGGAGGTTAAAACTTTGGAGCGGATCTGAATCACGGATGCACAAATGATTTTTCCCTTTCACGTTAACGAGATAGGACATGCTCTCCGAGCTCCTCTTGTTGTATTTGATGGAGGCCAAACTATGAGCCTTGCAGAGCATAAGACACAATAAAGGGTGAGATGCATCTGTAAGATTTGAAAACATTGGTTTTGATAAGAAGAAGCTTTTATGCGGTGACGTTTCTGTTAACAGTAGTGCACTCCAGGACAGGTTTCATTTGAGACCGAGACCCAGAGCATGCAAATAAACAAACATGAGGAAACTGTGAACACAGAGAGGACAAATAAAAGTGGGTAAGGACAGATGGGTCGATGCATGGCAGCAGTAAATAGTGAACAGATGGATGCAAGGAGTCTTTAGGTGGAGGATTGACAACAGATTGCTCGATGGACAGACAGATGAACAATGATAACTTAAGACAATAGTTGTATATGACCATTCTTTATCTGACCGATGAATCCATAAACCAGCGGTCTGTCACCAGTAAGTCAGTCACACAATTAAACGCTCACCTGATCAACCATGAGACCATCAGACTCTTCAAAGGCTTGGGCAGGGTTGCTTGTCGAAGGTAACCCTAGATTAGCAAAACTGCAAAAGCTGTTGCGAGACTCGCTGCCCGACAACCTATTCTAACCTTAACCATTCGAGGGCAATGCACAAACTTAACTATCTTAAGAGCTTCGCAAATCTTGCGTTACCTTCTAGATATGACCCATTCATAGTGTGAAACCACAAGCAGACCATAATCACAAACCGTCAGCAAACAAACTTCTATGCAAAGAGCCACCTCAACCTGTGATATGGATTTTCAATCAGCATTCAACATCCTTCATAAACAATCATCAGCGCAAAAACACCATCACATACACCTCGAAGAACAATGGTTTGAAGTGTTTTTTTAGTAAGAAATATAGAGAGCCCCACAATACACACATTGCTCACCAAAAAAGATCAAAGAACCACCTTCAGATGTTAAACTTTTTTGCAGGGTAAACAAAATGGTTCCTCAAAAAATCAGAATCTTTATTTGTTCTCAGAAGGAAAAAAGAGAGAGAGAGAGAGAGAGAGAGAGAGAGAGAGAGAGAGAGAGAGAGAGAGAGAGAGAGAGAGAGATAAGAGAGAGCAGAGAGGAGAGAGGAGAGAGTGAGGAGGAAGAGGAGAGAGAGGATGAGGTGAGAGGAGAAGCGATGAGGAGAGGCGAGGGAGAGGAAGACGGAGCAGAGAGGGAAGAGAGAGGAGAGAGAGGAGGGAGTGAGAGGAGAGAGAGAGAGGAGAGGGAGAGGAGAGACGAGAGAGGGGAGAGGAGAAGGGAGGAGAGCAAGGGGAGGAGGGAGAGAGAGGGAGACGAGAGAGGGAAGAGAGATTGGGAGACGAGAGGAGAGAGAGAGAGGAGAGGGGAGAGAGAGAGAGAGAGAGGAGAGGAGGAGAGGAGGGAGAGAGGAGGAGGAGAGGAGAGGAGAGAGAGAGGAGAGGAGAGAGAGAAAGGAGAAGAGCGAGAGAGAAAGAGGGGCGAGAGAGAGAGAGAGGGAGAGATGAGAGGGAAGACAGAGAGAGGGAGGAGAGGGGGATGGAAGGAGAGAGAGAGGGAGAGGGAGAGAGAGGAGAGAGAAGAGAGAGAGAGCAAGAGAGAGAAAAAAGAAGAAGAGAGAAGAGAAAGAAAAAACAAAAGATAAAGAAAGAGAGAAAGAGACTATAAAGAGAAATAGATATAGAGGAGATAGCAAGTGACAGACAGAGAGGTGAAAAACAAAAGATGTTAGAAAGACGAGATCAAACAGAAAGCAGAGGCTGATTCAGAAGGAGAGAAGAGAGAAGAAGAGATCAGACAACATATGTTAGTAGTCACATCAGAGGACTCTGCAGAAACACACCTCAGCCAGGTCCTGATGGTGACCTCTAACACCCTCACGTGCAAAAAGCTCACACACCCAAATACACAGAGCGTGCATACACACTGCAGCATTACCGATCCATCTTCATACACACACACACAACCACAACGGGCCCACAAACACACACACACACACACACACACACACACACACACACACACACAGACACACACACACCAGCGGGCAGAGACAGCTGCATAAAAACCTCAACTCAGAAAAACTCTTCAGCAGCAGTGTGGCCTAAGGCTGTGTGTGTGTGTGTGTGTGTGTGTGTGTGTGTGTGTGTGTGTGTGTGTGTGTGTGTGTGTGTGTCTTAGAAGGAGATGACATCATTCTGACTCTAGTTATGATCAAATAAATTTTTTGTGGAAAAAAAATCCAGACTAAAGAAAAACACAAACACAAAGTTCTTTCTGGTCACAGTATGGACTTCCACTTCTTCCCTTGAGGTTTTCTCTAAACTCAACCTGACCCTAACACAAGCATTTCGGCTCATGCAGAATCGTCAGACTTGGAACGCCAGTGTAGTGTTGTAGCTCAACAGCCGAAACCAAGCAGACAAATGTAAACTCAAAACTGGTCTGCAGATACAAATCACCAGTGTCCTCTTCATCATTAGTGCGGTTCTCCGTTTGGCACCGCCAATGTCTCCCTCATCCGAACCACATTCGTCATCTTCTTCATAAACACCATTATCAACGTTTCCCTGCCCACATCACCACACATTCTTCAACATCACCGTTATCATCATTTCCTGACTTACCTGTGTGCATTGTCCCATACAGAGGAAGGGAAAGAGACAGAAACAATCACATCGGGGGTGAAAAGATGAGTAAAACAACAGAAATAGAAGAGAGGTAGGCGTCGAAGGTAAATAGAGGAAGTTAGTTAACCAGTGAAAACTCGTTTTAAGCAGCGTCTTTACCGGGAATTTAAACTCCTGGTCTCTGCTGTCTTGGGCGACTAATTAGCCCCTCGCACGACTCAAGGGGATTGTGCTTCATATTTGGGGTCAAGTCGGGTTCAGTGGGATCAGACTTACAGCTCTAGGTTTGAATGGCGGCTGCACTTCCTTGTTCTCCAGTTTCTCCCAGTCCATGTAGCGGAAGAAGCTGTGCTCCCTGATGTCTCGCTCTCCCTCGGGTGCACAGCCCAGTCGTTTCGCTGGATGCTTCGTCATCAGCTGGACAGACAGAGAGAAGAGAAGAGAAGAATTACTGCATGTCCCTCTTGCTTTCTTCCCTCAATCTAACCCTGGCACATGTGCTTTGTCCTAGTGTTCATTCTGTCAGCAATTTGTTTTTAATTCAGGCTTAGTCCTGTGTCTAATGTCCTTGTTAGTTTTTTATTTTGACAACCTCATCCTGTAAAGTCTGGGCGTTTAAAGTCTTAGATCTTAAACAAAGAAAACCGTTTGTCTTTTTTATTAAACAGATTCTATTGAACATTTGAGTCAATCTAGTCTAACCGACATATAACCTTGTTTCTTTCTCCCAAGCCCTGTTGTCATTGTTAACTTTAACTTAAGGAAACGATAATCTATAATATTTAAGTCTCCTCTTTTTTGTCACCAAAAATAAAGAGAGATATTAGAAACGTTTTTATTTTTGTAACTGTATTTCAGTCTCGTCTTTTACCGTCAAGTCACAATAAGTGTTTAATGACGTCATCATCATCTAAAGGTCATTAAGAATATATTCAGTTGTTAATGAAAACAACACTGCTTTGTCCCTTTTTCCATATTCTCATGTCTATTCTACATTGTTGATTTACACCAACAGTTCTTAAAACTCATTTCCACTACAAGCTCTTCCTTCCTCCTTAGATCGCCTCCTTTCTTTCACTGCCTCCTCCTTTTCTTTACAACCTCCTCTTTCCATCCTGATCTGGAAGCTAATATTTATCCATCTGTCTGTCTTGTCAACAGTCAGTGTTGCTTTGAGCTAAATACTAACATGCTGATGTTTTGCAGGTACAAAGTTTACTATCCTTGTTTAGCATGTTAGCATGTTACACGTGCAGAAAGGCCATCAGTATTTGGTCGTAAAGTATTTGACAAATTACAATTTTGAACTGATGATGGTGGTACATGAAAAGTTAAAGTTATTGCAAATCATCCTGATGAGGACATGGAAGTTGCAATTTCATGGCAATCCATCCAATAGTTTTTAACATTTTTAGTTTATACCAAAGTGGTGGACCAACCGATCAACAAACTAGCGTGACTAAAGAGTGAAACAAACTCCTTCATAGCACCTTTGCTGAATGGAAAATGTGAGCATCAACTCAGTAAGTATTAACAGACACAGTTGCACGATTTATAAGCTTGCAAGAATAATACAGAATAAAAATGGTATTAATAAAAACGATTTAATTAATAGCAGATAGCTATTTTAATTATCATATGTTAACGATGAGGGATGTCTTGACTTGTCACATTTACATAAGCTAAACTGTAGACACTATCCTAAGCTACATGTCTGCATCTGATCTACACTGTGTGCTGCTGCGATGCCCAAAATTTCCCCTCTGGCATCATTAAAGTTTCATCTCATTTATTCCCGTTTCTTTTCCTCAGTGTTTCCGTCTATGATTCCTTCTTTCATTCATCTCTGTTTATAAATAAACGTAACCTTAATTTGTTCATTCCCTCTTTTTTATCCATCCTTCAATTCCACTATCTGTCATCTTAGATGCTTCTTTCAGAAGACCAAATATAAGCCACCAAACCACCGCCTGCAGACAAATGAATAACTGTTGTTGCCTTTTCTCTTTCACCACGGAGGTTTTCCAGAGGCATAATTAAGGACCGTTTACGATGTCTGTCCACACAAAACCGTAAGAACAGCATCAAGGCTAGTGACGTCAGTATGAGTGTGTGTGAGTGTGTGTATGTGTGTGTGTGTGTGTAGGTGGGGTGTGCCTCCCTCAGGAGCAGCAGTCATAACTCATTACATTAGAACTAAAATAACATTTTCTACAAGTCAGTCAACCTTACACTGCACACACACTGACTACTCAGAGATCAGTGCACTGGGCACACACACACGGGCACACACACACACACACACACACTCATCCGTACAAACACATAGCTAAATTAACAGGCATGCAGAAAGTCAACGGTTGAGTAAAGAATATTTTAAATAAAACACATTTAATTGTTTGTTTGGAATATTTTCCAGAACCAACAAATAATCTCTCTCCCTCTCCTCTCTCTCCCCCTCTCTCCCCCTCTCTCCCTCTCTCTCCCTCTCCCTCTCTCTCCTCTCTCCCTCTCCCTCTCTCTCCCTCTCTTTCCCCCTCTCCCTCTCTCCCTCCCTCTCTCGAACTATGGCCTAAGTCGATATTCTTTACCGACTGACTGGCACACATTAGTTGAAATATGCAACAGTTTCAAGGCGACCCAGAGTGGGGCACACTTAAAACCACACCTGTGCTGCTACAGTAGATTTTACATCTTTTAAGACTTTTTTTTAAACAAGAAAAAAATGTTGTTGTCATTTCTTGGGCAGACAGTTACAGCAGCTACTCTCCTTTGAAGGGAGTCTTAGTGAATCTGCTGTCTTCCTCCCTGCATGCAGTAAATGAGGGAGAACGGCACATTCAGTGGACGGCAAAGCAGCCAGACCGAAACAGGTCACTGATTGCCAGAAATAATGGCATATGTGAATACGGCATGGCTTACTTGCTCTGGTCACTCAATGTAGCAGGATACATTCACCATCTGGTAAAACTAGGCTTACATAGTTTCTATGCAATCATGGTATTTATTTTTGCTTTATTTACACGCAGGTTGGCAGGAGAGTAAACAATGTCATAATTTCAATGAGAATTTTCATTTTCAAAATAACCAAATATTAGTTTTGACTCCATAGGAAGCTGCTCACACCAAGGTAGGTGGAGTGGTGAAGCTGAGTTGTTGAGATGTAAGAGGCCCGTCCCTTGTAAGAGGCCCGTCCCTTTACGTTGATTAAATACTTGAAGGTACAATTGAACAGCAGGAATACTGAAATTCACTAATAACAATAATGTGTTTCGTCTGCAGTCTCTAATTTGAGGGTTACTCAGGGTCGAACAGCATGCGCACAATCTTTTTTTATTTATCGTGGGAAAACACATTTTGCATGTGGTGTGTTGCGACGGCTTTGTGCGGATGTTACATATCGTCACCTTCTAACTAATGGCCTCAGTCATGTTTTGAGGAAAATAGTTTTTTTGCCTAAATCATATCTTATCTTAGCCTATCTCAAGAGTGTGACTTAAACAAATGGCCTAAGTCACATTGTCTTGTGACTTAGGCCATTTTACCAGCTTTACAAGAAGGCAGCTGCTTCAAGAAGAAAGAAGAACTACCAGATAAATGAAGTTATTTCCATGGTTCAGGACTCGTACCCTATTGGTAAGTGATAATGTTTACTGTAATATAGGCTAGGCTATAAATGTTGTCTAGTTATTTAATGTGTTACTTTCACAAGTTATAGTTTAATTATAAAGCCTCCCAGTGGGTTACAGACACACAACAGCTCCTGTAGCTCCATGAAGCATGAACACATTTCCATCTGGGACAATACAGACTAATCTAATCTTTCAAAAAGTAACAATACTTTACAATTACTGCATAATTATAAAGTAATTCGCTACTAGGAAAAGTAACTTTTGCGTTTGTCTTCAATTCTTAATATTTTGTCTCTTCAAACTATATTTCATCGACACTTATTGTCTCCTTTCTTCGACATTGGGAATATCAACAGGCAGCTGCTGGAGTGAGGGCCGCTGGGATACAACGTTTCACACATGTGTTCTATCAAGGAAAGTATTCTGTATTCATTCCGCAAAAAGATCAGTGTGACGTTTGTGTTTCATTCAAGCATGGGAATATTAGTAAGGCTGAATATGGTGCACATGTGATCTAGAAAGATGAAGCGAAGCAAGAGAAATCCCGCAAAAAGGATTCTGCGAACAATGAGAAGTCCGTTTGGACAATGGACTTGCAAGCCGTGCTGATGTGTCCAAAAACCCAAGCCAGCTGCCTGCATTACAAACTGCAGGTCCATAACTTTACCTTCTTCGACTTGAAATCAAAGGAAGGGTACTGCTATATTTGGTCGGAGGGCGACCTCAGTAGCGAGGTATTAGCACACCTTCAATATTGCCATTTTGAAGGTGTGATCAAAGACCATCCAGAAATCAAGGAGATGGTAGTGTGGAGCGATGGTTGTGGTTATCAGAACCGTAATGCAAATGTGGCAAATGCATTTTCTGAGCTTGCCAGGAAATATGGGGTACTGGAGCTGGAGATCCGACTGTACATCATTTGCAGGCTCTTCAGTTTAGCAGTGATGGTGAGGTCCATTACAAAGTATCCTTCTCAGAGAACTCTGCGTGGGATGCACTGCCACAGAGGTTACAGGTGCCAAATAAGCTGATGGCATGAATCAGAATGTTTCCACACGCTCTGCCAATCAAGGAGAGGAAGTCCCAGGACCTTCAGTCCATGAAACATGTCATGCCCGTCCAGTGTCATCAGTTCTTCCACAATTTGCAACATAATTAGGCATCAAGATGACTGAGAATGAAGGGGAGAAATAGTTTTAAATGAAAATAGGTTAGTTACAATTTAAAAACCCAGCAAAGAAGAGCTGGAGGGAGAAGTGAGGAGAGGCACAAACTTCCTCAGTGTTTGACTTAGCTAAGAATGATTTAAGTTGTAACTTTTGAGTTTGCTTTGTTGAATTAAAGGTCTCTGTGTGCTCCGCTAGCATTTTAAACTGTCTGTGGCGGACCCTTCCCCATGGTCTGTCACAGTAGTGGGACTAAAAGGAGTGCACTGTTTTGCCAGTCAGGTTTAAAATGGCCTAAGTCACAACGCCATGTTCTTACATTGGCCTAAGTAATTTAATCATCTTATGTTACATAATTGACAGACGGTGTTATTTGTATGTCAATAGTCGTATATTGTCATAACCTTTTTGTGTGAAATGATTAATAAATATCATATAGTCTATATTTGGTTCAGTTTTTTCTGTTTCCTGAACATTTTTAAAATGTGACATAGGCCATTAGTTTAGGAAGGTGACAATATGATTTTTACTTTAAGCAAAACTCCTAACTTCCTTTCCTCTGGATAATCAATACACTGCATTTTCACCTGCATGCACTTGTGCTCTGACGTCATACTGGTGATTACACCGCTTCATGAAAACTGAGCCATGCTTCTTTGCATTGCAGCACACAATAGAGAATTGCATTGGAAAAAGGCTGTGTGTGTCTGTGTGTGTATGTGTGTGTGTCTGTGTGTGTCTGTGTGTGTGTCTGTGTGTCTGTGTGCGTATGCCTTTAGATATGTAAGGACATACTTGCACAATTACTCTTTGCTGTAGAATCATGTGGTTGAAGACATCATGTACCTAACACTACAGAATATACTGCAGCTAGCAGCTTAAGCGTGTGTGTGTGTGTGTGTATGTGTGTGTCCCATTGCTGGCTATGAAATATGGATGCTGGTCAGGGTTGATGCAGGGGAGTGGAAATGTCTCTGATCACTCCCTTTCCACACATGTGTTTAACACACCCTTAACACACACGCAAACCACAAGCCTGCTGCATACAGTACATGACCTCAGTACCGTACAGTGTGTCGGCAGAAATTCAATCCTAGTTATAACTAGGATTAAAGCTAGTTAAAACTGGGCTTTTATTTTGAAAAGCAAGGATGTCCATAGGGAGGTTACTCCATAAGAATGATAACTCAGAGCAGAGTCCTGATTGGAGTAAATATCTAGTGTGTGTATCTGTATATTTGTTTGTCTGTGTGTGTCAAAGTGCACTAATTAGCTAATGTCCATCTGAGTCCAGCAGCAATCAAAGGTTTCCATGGTGATAATGCCTGATCAATGGCTGAGACACAATCTCAGAGATTGTATTGAGTTTCACCTCCGACAATCTTTCTCTCCCATTAAAAAAACGTCGTTAAAATGTCTTACTGTGAGGATTTGGGATCCTCTGATGAGCAAATGATGTTAGTTTTGCATCTGTAGTGTCAGAAATGTGACCATGGCAGCAGGTTACGAAAGTTGTACTACTGGCTGGCCTTCAGAAAATGTTGGTCTGATTTAACATGGCGCTCTATGAGGTTACATAGAATAATGGAAATACGCATCTTGAAACATATTTAAATGGTGAAAAGATGATGTTACATCATGTCGAAAGGCTCGATACTACAAAATGTTTTCATTGATCTTAAACGCCAATGTTGTCAACCAGGGATTCTTCCTAGACCACTACACAGTGTCACCCTTTGACACCCACAATATACCTGATAATACACTTTGACTAACTGTTAAACTAATAATAGGTTAGATGTTTGAAGTGATACTTTTAAACAGTACAAAATCGGTCAAAAGTCAAGCGACTTTCTGTTTTACATTTTACCCCGAAATGTAAC
This sequence comes from Cottoperca gobio, assembly GCF_900634415.1. Lineage (NCBI taxonomy): Eukaryota > Metazoa > Chordata > Actinopteri > Perciformes > Bovichtidae > Cottoperca > Cottoperca gobio. Next base: position 14,729,335 of record NC_041362.1, on the reverse strand, counting down.
AATTATTTTGGAGGATCATGAGACGAGTGTCTGTTTGTTTTTTCAGCATCTGAAACAGACCAAAATACAATACAGTCAAACACAAAAGAGAGGGTTGCAATTTGCTTTGACTAGAAAAGTTATTGGTCTCTTGCAAGAACAAAATACATTAATAGCACTAAATTGGAACAATGGTTGTCAACAGGCTAGTTAAGCTACAGTGTGACAGAACACCATTGTGTTCACAGACTGCACTCTTTTCTTCCTTTTTTCTAAATGGAAATATCTTGTAGCATTTAAAAAGGAAATCTTCATGTAGTTTTGACATGCACACATACATATACGGTATAGACACACACACATACAAGTATATCCATGCATTGTGTTAACCCAGGCAATGCTGGCAGCGCACAGTGGGAGCTGTGGGGGTGGACGGAGGCGAGCTTTCATGCTCCACTGAAGATCCACTGTCGAAGCACTACAACCCAGTAATAATCACTAATACATAACACAGTGTGTGGGTGTGTGTGTGTGTGTGTGTGTGTGTGTGTGTGTGTGTGTGTGTGTGTGTGTGTGTGTGTGTGTGTGCAAGTGAACACATTTGTCATCAATTTGCTTGTGAATGCCTTAGCATTTAGTGGAATGAAATCAGGACGTAAATCATGCTGTATGCTGATGGTAATACATGTGTGTGTGTGTGTGTGTGTGTGTGTGTGTGTGTGTGTGTGTGTGTGTGTGTGTGTGTGCATTTGCTTCTTTGTATGTTATTCCAGAGGTCGTGTGAGGATGGAGTTTCAGAAACAATGAGGAGAGCGGTATCTTCCTGTCCTTCCTGAGCCTCTTCATACCTGTGTTTATGTTTACAAATTAACTAATTGACAGTTTTGTTTGTGTATATGTGATATAACGAGAAATGACAGTGATATACTAAAGCTCTAAAGCAGAGCTCAGTTAAGTCCTGAAAGCAGAAGAAATCACCAGAGAGAGATGACCTGCTCTGTGTTAAAGGACTGAATGTGTATCTAAACATACTGTACATCCTCGAGTGTGTGCAAGCAGTTTGTCGTGGTCAGTGAAGCGTAGAGTTAGCAGATGAGACAGAGAGGTAGTGGTTTGATAGAGTTGACCCACTCCGTTTATAGCAGTAATCAGCTCACACACGCGCACACTCACACACACACATACGTCGGGAAGTGTCAGGGCATCATTTGGTATTGGCCGGTCTTTTCTGAAGAGAGGTTTCCACAGTCAACTGAGCACACAGCACAGGCTTAGGCTATTAGAGCAGTGCAATGTGTACGTGTGTGTGTGTGTGTGTGTGTGTGTGTGAGAGAGAGAGAGGCAGAGAGAATACGTGTGTGTGCATGTCTTTGTGTGTGAGAGAGATAGAGAGGATGTACAATGAAAAGAGCAAAACAGCGGCTTAACAATGAACACTGCAGAGAGAAGGACGGGAAAGTAGAGCGTTATGACACACACACAGAGAGAGAGAGAGAGAGAGAGAGAGAGAGAGAGAGAGAGAGAGAGAGAGAGAGACAGATAGCGAGAGTGGACAATGTTGTTTCACTCCAAATAAATGGTTTAAACCACAATGGTTTTAATTATGCAGATAATTGTGATGTCCTTCTCTTCCTCCTTCCTCCGTTCAACTCCTCCTTCTTGTTACTGCTTCCTTTCCTCAAACAAATTTAATACCCTCCTAACTCTCTTCTCTAACTCTCTTATGTGTGTGTGTGTGTGTGTGTGTGTGTGTGTGTGTGTGTGTGTGTGAAAGAGATAGAGTGTTGAGAAGAGGGAGAGCAAGACAAAAATAATTTGTGACTGAGATTTTGTGAGGAGGGAGCAAGGTTGAGCTTGCGAGACGGACAAGGACTTGTGTTGTACGGAGTGTATGTGTGTGCGTGTGCGCGTGCGTGTGCTTGTGCGTGCGCGTGTGTGTGTGTGTGGTGTACACTCACCCCTTTACAGATAGCGACAGCCTCCTTGGACATTGACTTGGGATAGGAGACGTGATGCTCCATAATGGACTGAAATAACTCATCCTCATCTTCACCGTCAAATGGAGGCTGGAGATAGGGAAGAGGAGAGGAGCGAGAAGGAGAGGAGAGAGGAGAGACGGAGGGAGGAGAGACAGAGGGAGGAGAGAAGGAGGGAGGAGAGAAGGAGGGAGGAGAGAAGGAGGGCATGACAGGACAAATAGAGGACATTTTAATTGTATCATTAAAAGCTTTCAAAACACCGCCGGCCTGTAAAGCTCACAAATTCACAATATGCACTCCAAATGAGATATCCAGGATTTGGAAATGTCACATCTACTCTAACAATTATTAATGCCATGAGAGGAAAACTCATCAAGGGGTATAATTTAATAGCTAACCTTTCATTAGCACAATGTCAAATTTTAAAGGCTACAATCATGAGTGTTTGTTTTTTGTCCCATTCAGTCATGAATACAAATTCTTATGTATAGTTTTATTTCCTTTTTCACCAGGTTCAATTCTATTCATAAAACATATTACACACACATACACACTCGCACACACAGAAACTGACCTGTCCAGCCAGCATCTCATAGAGCAATACTCCAAAGGCCCACCAATCCACAGACCTCCCATAAGGTTGGTAGGCTATGATCTGAAATGTAATGGAAGGTTTATCCCTTAAATCACTGAGGCGAGGCAAAGGCAGTGCATAAGAAGAACATTCGTCACAAACAAGCTAAAATACCTCAAAGTACGTATTAAATACAATTGTTTGAAACATGTTTCGAACATCCATCTACAAGCCACAAACACATGCACTGCCAGCCCGCCCGCCATCACTCACACACACACTGTACCTCGGGAGCTATGTAGTCCGGTGTTCCACAGAAGGTCTTGGTAGTGATTCCGTCACTCATATTTTCTTTACACATGCCGAAATCTGCTATCTTAATGTGACCCTCGCAGTCCAGCATCACATTGTCCAGCTTCAGGTCTCTTCAGGAAGGAAACGCACCGTTAACGACACTCAATTTATGACCAAACGTGGACCATCATGTCCACGTTTTCTTATTTTACTCTAAAGTTTCTCTTCTCCTCCGCAATCTTTCTTGTTCATTTTAGTGGGAGTTTAATAGGGAATGATGCACTGCCTCAACCAAGAGGTCGAGCTACAGTTACAGATGACAGATTCTGATTTGCAGTTGGGAGGACTGCATTATTTGTGGGGGCGGATTCTCGGCATGATATTATAAGCATCAGGAATCGGTCTAAAGGTCAAAAACTAGAAAATCGGATTGTCCCGTCCTGTCTTGATTTCATAGATTAATATGCAATAAATTCATCTCCTGCCCTGCAGTTTTTCAGTGCTGATATCAAAGCAAATACTTATTATTTAATCTTTTTACTCAGATTGGGCTGAAATACACGTTTTAAATTACAACGTATTTAAACTTGTATTATAAAAGATGTAAAAATGTATTTGGGCTGTTGGAGTAATTCATTTAAAATCAACATCTACCAATTCTATTAACAAGAACATACATCCTTTAATAAATTGAGAATCCTCCATGTTAAATTTGGTATTTTTAAAAAAGTTTTGTATTTAGTATGTTGTGGGATGGAGTTTACCGATAGATGATGCCCTTTAGATGCAGGAAGAACAGACCAATGGCTATCTCCGCAGCGTAGAAACTACACAAAGGGAAACAAAAGCAGTAATTAGAACAAGTCTGAGAGAAAGGACAGGAGGAAAACAGATGGATAATTTGTGCGTGCGTGTGTGTGTCTGCATAAAGGTCAGCGCTGTCTCTGCAAGGCCAGAGAGCAGCTGATAAGATCAACAGGAGGAGTCTGGACACACTGACCACGCAGTCATTTGTGTTTGCGTCGGTGTTTGCGTGGGCGTTCACAATCAGTGTCTGTTTGTAAAGTGCACCTAAAAGATGTCAAGAGGCATTTTGAAGAGCGGTGTAGAAGAGCTTGTTGGATGTTAAATCTGTGATCAGCATGACGATCAGATGGGCGTCGCTAACACGGCTTTAGATGCTTAACATACAGAGACAGGAAATACAAAAAACAAGACACTGAGACAAAAGTTCAAGGCATCATGATTATCCGCGAAGCAGAATAACCCGACTATTGTCTAATAAATAAATTAAACAGAGTAGAACAAGTTGATGGCCTTAGATAAAAGAGTTCCTCGCCCCGTTCGGCTTGCCCTTCAGCAGTCTAAACCCTCTGCCAGAGGGAAGAAACTCTAATTCCCTATAAAGCAGATGAAGGGCAAACTCCTCCACGGCTCCCGCTTTCCCTGACAGCCCGCTTGTCAAATATGTCAGCCCGCTGGTTTGACTTGACACCAGTGATCTCGCCAGCCACCTTAATTATATTCTGCCGTTTTGGAGGTATTCTACCGCACACTGGAAACTCACAGGAGCTGCTGGATTACTTTCATTTCTTTGAAGTTCGTCAGAGCAGCAACTTGCATCGGGGCGAACAACATATTTCACCCCCAGGCTCTGCTACGATTGCTCAACCACCACCTGAGCCCGTCAAACTGCTGATGGCTTATTCAATATGATTTAAAAAAGCATTACCAAACTGAGAACATCTCTAAGCATGGGATTAAGATTTTGTGTTATGATGGCGTAAGAATGTATCTTAGCTTTTGTGCGTGTGTGCGTGTACTCACACAGCATGGGGCTCTTTGAACTTTCCGACCTGCTGAATCTGATACATGAGATCTCCTCCGTTTATGTACTCCATGACAAAATACAGACGATCCTACGGAGAGATAGAGGGGCAGACAGAGAGGTCAAAAAGTGCATGTTCATAAAAGTAGGTGGGAGGTCACACAGAAATGGGATGATTGTGAGAAAAACAGAGAAAGGGATTGCTAAAATAGATGGAGAGTGATGGGTCAAATGAGAAAAGGTTAAAGGAGCGATGGAGAAACAAAATGACACAATAGAGAGACAAAAGAAGACAGTGAGAAAGAGGTGGCTCGGTTGTTGACCACAGCAACATCAATTTAGGAGCCAATTCTCCTCCATTATATACAGACTTTGACAATAAGGTACAGTACAGTATGTGAGGGAGAGTGGAGGGATTTGTGTGTGTGGCCATGTGTGTGTTGTTAGGGCTGTTGATGTGTTTCTGTGTGTGTTTGAGAGTGTACTTGCACTGCTTGATAAGTCTTAAGGCCTTTACACACTTTATTCACAATGTATACCTTTATGAGCAGTTGTGTGTGTGCAATGTGTGCTCCTTTTGTGGTTGTCTAAGGTGTATGTGTGATTCAAATGTATTGTTATGTGCCCACGACACTGCAAATGCAGTATGCATGTGTATATGCATGCATGCTATAATTGCCTTTAAAACTGTGTGTGTGTGTGTGTTATAACTGCCTGCTAAGTCCCATATGTACGAAAGCCGAGGAGGATTAACACAGTCACTTCTGGTGTGTGTGTGTGTGTGTGTGTGTGTGTGTGTGTGTGTGTGTGTGTGTGTGTGTGCGCGTCGGTCAAGTTTTGTCTGGCCTTTAACCACAACCTCAAATGGATTCAGAACAAGTTATTACCATTGATCAATGAAGTACAAATGAGTATGTTAATGTAGCATGTGAATGTAAATGACTTGTAGTCAGTGTTAAGTATGAGACCAGTGAGCTATATTTACTCTTCTGTTGACTTATCTTTAGTGTAATATGGATTATATGTCAGAAGATGAGCATGAATCAAATATGAATCCAGCCTGTGCATTCCAGCTGTGAGCTAGTGACAGCAGGCAGGGTGGCTGCTGTTAAGACCACAGCGCTCACCAGCAGCACGGCGGTGCACTTCAGCAGGAAACCGCACTGTGGCTCCCTTCAGATCCAATACAATGTGAACCCGTAGGGGCCTACGAAGAGTCTCAGTGTGTCAGCTTACAAAGAATATAAAATGGAAATATGTAGGTTTATGTATGCGACGGGTAACACTTCATGACGCCCATGTCTATAATGCATTATAAACATACTTATGTGTAATAATCTGCTCATAGCAGCTGCCTTATTATAGTTACAAGCACTCATAAATATTCAGAATGCTTTATAAACTATAATCACAACACACGTCAGGTATCATAATACTTCATTTGTTTTTTGCAAGGATGATAGCGTATTATTATTCTCATAGTTGTTATACATTATATTTGAATGATATACTTTATGCAGTACAATCACATAACGCATTATAAGTATGTTTATAATGTTAGACATGACCAGCAGTGTGACCAGCAATTTAAGTATTAAGATACTTGACCTAATACATTGTTATAAAATGCTTTATAATGTATTATGATTATTGAACAGAAGGTCATAGAGTCAATAGAAAAACACATTAAAAATGGCGCTGTTGTTTTTAATAAGACATGAACATATTTTACAAGACATCATACAACTTTTGTGAAAGTACGTGGTACCTACCATGCTCTGGAAGGTGGAGTGCAGCTGTGTTAGGAACGGAGGCTTTCCACCCAACGCCAACACTCTCTTCTCCACCATGGTGCATTCCACGTCATCATCCTGGATCACAACGTCCTTCTTCAGGATCTTAATGGCGTACAGCTCCTCTGTAGTTTTACGCTCTGCCAGCATCACCTAGGACAGAGAGGATAGATGGGAAACACAGGGATTCATCAATATTCTAAATCTTTATGGCACACTTGCCTTTATGGTAACATCACCTCGGAAGAAAGAAGGGTTAGGGGAAGAAAGGGAAGAAAGAGGGCGAAAGGCCAAGGAAGGGAGGAGAGAAAGAGAGACACAGGAGGCAGGGGAAAGAGGGAGAGATAAAGGAGGTACGGTAAAGGGCAGGGATAAAGGAAAGCTTCTGTTTTGGGTTAAGTCATAGTAGAAATAAAGAGAGTGAGGATGTGGAGGTGACAAAAGGCTCTCATACACTACAGCGTGACACTCTGAACCAGTTCCAATACAATCTTGGTTGCAATTTGTGTCGGACTGCACAATATCAATTTTGAGGCATGTCAAATTGTGAGATAAATACCTGGTGAACTGTGGCACAAAGATGTAAATAAAAAGAATTAAAGCAGACATGTTATCAACTGGCATCATTTCTTTGTACTGCTTTGTGTCTGCCAGCGTATTTTGTGTTTGTGTCTCTGACCACACTGTGAAAATACTCTATTACAAGTAAAAGTCCTGCATTCAAAATCTTACTTAAGTAAAAGTAAAAAAGTATTAACTCAATTCTCAAATATAGCTGAACTTCAAAATGTAAAAGTGCCCATTTGGCAGAATGTCCTATTATTATTGACCCATTATATTATTGAATGATAATTATTAATACAATAATATGTCACTTTGATTTTGCAGCTGGTAAAGGTGTCGCTAACTTTAACTACTTTATATAATGACATCATACTTTATTAGTTGATTTACATTCTGTTTTAATAATCTTAATAGTGAAAATAATAACTGGTAACTAATGTTGTAAGATGAATGTAGTGGAGTAAAACGCACAATATTGGCTTCCAAAACGTAGTGGAGTACCTCAACATTTTATTTCAGTACAGGACGGGAGTGAATGTACTTAGTTACACTCAACCACTGGTTGAGAAGAGGCCGCACTGTGAGAGTTGACAGTTTGCTACAATGACTACACTCATAGCTCTGCAGCCATTATTGGTACAATTGGCCTGTTAACCTTCCTCTTTTCTTCCTCTTCAGTGAAGTAAAGGCAGAAACGAGCTGCATGGTGTTCATGGAGAATGATTAATTAATGGCATATACACTGTGCTGACTCTGGGCTGAAATCTTTGGGTTGTTGATACACAATGTTAACCGTACAGAGCGCAGATTATTAAGCACTTCTGTAACATTTCTATACTGTTTAGCTTCTCTTTGCCCTTTCTGAACATCAGGGAGGAGATAAAGAAGAAAAGAAAGAGTAAGAAGAGGAGGATGGATTATTTCACATTTATTTTTTCTTTAGAGGAAACAGCACAGCGTGTATGTGTGTGTGTGTGTGTGTGTGTGTGTGTGTGTGTGTGTGTGTGTGTGTGTGTGGGGGGGGGGGGGTGGATGGAGATAAAAGGTGGATGGTTGAGGAGAGTGAGATTTAAAAAAATGGGGGGAAGATTGAATGAGGAAGTGAAGGACAGGAGGGATGGCAGAAAAAGAGATTGCCACCAGTCAAGCAATGCAGAATCCTATTTGTTTTAATTGTGAAGTCTGGGAGCACATCTGCTTGTAACTATACCTATCACACACACAACACACAACACACACGTCGACCAGACAGATGCCAGTAATGGAACCCTATGAGCTGCCTCTGTATTTGTGTGTGTTTTGTCAGTATATGTGTGCACTTCAGCAGTTTAAACGTCTTGGAGTCAAGGTCAGGCTCATGCTGCTCACAGTCCCTCAAGACAGAGGAAGAAACGTCTCCATCTTGTCTTCCTCTCTCAGGCTCCTTTCTCCTTTCTTCTCTCCTGTGCTCATATCTTCTTTGCTGAAGAACCCAGCGGCTGCTGCGAATAGCAGGCAACATGTAGGTCAAGGCTCGGCTCGCAGGTCATCTCATAAAAGTTGCAGCAGGCTTGTGACCAGGTCATAAAAGTTCAACTCCCTGAACGGAAGATTTGTACGGGGGAATTATATGAGCAAGTGTAACTCTTGAAAGTGTCTGTGCTGTGTGTTTAGAAAACTGTAACAGTTTGAAAATCGGAGCTTTAAAGTAATATTTCGGGAAATATATTGACTTGCTTTATTGTGGAGCGTTAGATGAGAAAACAGATATCACTCTTATATCCGTCTGTTCAATATAAGGCTTTAAATGTTTAGCTTTAGAGGTGCTTGTAGGCAGATTTTGTTACCTTTGCACGGAGCCAGGCTAGCTGTTTCCCCTGTTTTTAAGTCTTTATGCTAAACTAAGGTAACTGCTGGCTGTAAACTTAAAAATTGTACTTTCCAAAATGTTGAACTGTTTCTTAAAGGTTGAGTAAAGACAGCACACAACAATAAAAATAGTAAAAAGTATTACAAGCTCGCAAACGTACTCGGTGCAAATAATAAATACAGGACAGTCAAATGCATCAGAATATGACAAAGCATATTAAGCATACAGACAAACTTTGATTTTAAAGCTCAAGCTCATCATGTCTCTCGACTTTTATTTTTTGTTACTGTGACAGTGAGCTAATTGCAAAAACTCTCGAAAGTTACATGCGTCAGAAAGAAAATTCACAGAAATGTAAATTACCAGCACAGATAGAGTGCTCTGCTGACACTGTTCCACTAACGTTTCATCTTAAAACAAGGCAGAGAACGGGCGAGAACAATGTCTCTAAAAAACGGCTGAGTTTTACATTACATGGTTAGCATGGTGTGTTTGTAGTTCCCACGAGGCTAATTGAGTTTTGTGACCTCGACATAGGATCTTTCATCCAATCGTATTTCATATTAAAAACAGTTTTCATTCTTACGTTTCTTATGTTCATTTGCATAAGACACAGTGTGAACCTAGTGACTGGAACATTTTGCAACTGCTTAGATCCTCAAGTTAAACTGAGTTTGATTGATTTATTGATGCGTTTAATTCCTCTGGGGAAGCATAATAGACTAGATCTTAGAAAGACCATTGTGTAAAGAAAACACCACAGTAAGTCTGCAAACACAGAACATTGATGGCTGTCAGCTTAAGGATGTGAATAGGAAACATGTCACTGTCATTATTCTTAAATACAGAGCAATGAGAGTGCCCTTATATCCACTTCTTAGTTTTTTCCCTAAGAGATTGGAAACTTAGCAGCTTTGCTGTTTATGCCATATAAATATTCAGGTATGATAATGTGGAGGGGTTATTGGGTTTGGGATACTACAGGGAGTGCAGCACAGATGGACAAAGACCCACAAGTGTATATATATGTGTGTGTGTGTGTGTGTGTGTGTGTGTGAGAGAGGATATAAATGTGTGTTTGCATAGAGGACAGCCACAGATAAAGAATGTGCATTACAAGCTTCAGCATTAGATATGTAGAAGTTGGATCTATGCTGGTGGTATCCTTTGAAAGAAGCACGTGTAAGTGTGGGAGTGTGCGTTTGTGAACGTGGGGACTCGTCCCATATGGTGGCAGTGTGACTCTATGTAAATACAAACTCTATAAAGTTGAAACAGAGAGGAAGGACACCATCTGGCCCAAAGCTCATTTTATGCAACCACAAGGACAAGGACGACACCAACACAAGAGGAAGAAGACATAAAATCACAGCAGGGTGCCATCCAAAATCAAAGGATGCACAAGACACAAAGCAACAACAGAAGCTTGTTGGCATCATTACACGCTGCATGGTCACAAATTTAAGTATAAGTTGTTTTTCATTTTACCTTTTACACTTTGTTTTAGTCAGTTAGCTGATGTGATTACCTTCCGAGTTATATTTCATGATCTCATCGAGGTTCAGCGTCTTATTCAAGGTCATTTTGGTCACAGTGTCATTCATAAACTGGCTACTCAACTATGGATTGTGGCGTTTTTCCTCTATTGGCGACGCCCTTTTATCCAAGAAAGTTGTTCAGGGTCATTTGACAGCAAAGCCGTCCTCGGGATATTAACTGTCATATGTCGTAAATGATGCCACAGTGTATTCTCTGCTGACCTTGCGGAGTAAATTTACCCAGGGAAAACAAATGAATCCACACTCTACTGCACTGCACTGCATCATGTTTTATTACAGTGAGCTGTGTGTCTAAACCGTCATATATCATAGTATGTCTGGCCCCACACAGATGGTCATTGTAGGATCAGGCTGCTAAATTAACACATAAAAAAGAAAAATGTATTCCTACTTTTTTGGGGTATTATTAGGCTTACATATGTCCACATTGCTTTTCTATATGCTTGCTGTTCCGAGCCACATGTCATCTTATCTCATCTCGCAATAGAAAAAAACACAATTTGACACGATGCAAGTTTGGGCTGTGTTGCAGTCACAAATCCATGTGGATTAAAACCCCCGAAAAGTTGGTTTCAATTCTAATTCTTATTTATCCGCAACATTAAATACACATGAATAATTAAGCAAATATTAAAGTTAAAGTTCTGAAAAAAAAAACCACCCTTAGTTCTGCTTCATCAGGACTCTGTGGGTGTGGTTTGATCGGATTTGATTGACAGCCAGCTGCACATTTTGATTAAAATGTTGCTTAACTGCGCACAAGTACGCTACACTTTTTTCCCCCAACAGAGCCCAGACTCCTCCAAACTAGTGAAAAGAGCGAGGAAGAAAAATACAAATACTCAATCTCTCAAGCCAAATAACCAAAACTGTTTAAACACCAATAGGAAAAAATTGTGTGTTCATGAAAAAGCCCACGGCTCATAATAAGAAGCAGACTGAGAAAACAGGCTTTCAAGGCTTTCACAAGGTGAATGGCACCAGTCACATGGCCTTACACCAACACATCCACAGCCAATATCGCAAAGTAACCAACGGAAATAACTAGCCGACTAACTAAGGTTTGGTTTAATCATGTAACTTTGAGATACCCATCCATATTAGATCCATATGGAGAGCCTATGTAATAGTATAATAACTAAAAACCTATGAGTGTACATTCTGACCAGTCACATGTTTTAATAGTAACAGGACGAGCTGATCTGTGCAGGAGGTCTGATTTGATTAATGCCCATATATAAAAGGACAAAAGAAAGTCTCAGACTTTCTTCCAGCTCTGACAGTCCGCCGTGCTGTATGTTATATGATACAACTGGCAAAACAGAGTCAGAGCACTTCCTCGTCAATGTCAAGAACAAATGTGAGAGCTGAGGCTTTGAGCAGTGCTGTCCATAAGATGTGGCTTTAATTCACACAACATAGACCAAAATGCCCCCATCCTGTACTATATATCTGGACTAGAATAAATGCAGCGTCATATGTGTGTGTTTCTGCTTGTAGTGTGTGTGTGTGTGTGTGTGTGTGTGTGTGTGTGTTGTGTGTGTGTGTGTGTGTGTGTGTGTATATAGAGACATGACATTTCAGATCAGGCTGAAGCATGCACTTACCCGTGTGTGCTCATGTGATACGAGTGTGTGTCCTGTCCTCAGACGCTCAGGCAGAAAGAGCAGCTCTGAATGTACCAGCCTCTTATACAAACTCAGGAACCGTTAAAATGACACACTCGTCACCGTGAACGCCTGTTTGTGCACATGGGTATGTGTGTGTGTAACTCTGACTAATGTACCGTGTGTTTCTCTTTCTGAATACGTGTGTGTGTGTGTGTGTGTGTGTGTGTGTGTGTGTGTGTGTGTGTGTGTGCACCAACACGGGGCGACACATGTGCGTGCCGACATTATTTGTGTACTTCTGCGTATCCGTGTTTCAGTAATCTGTGTGCATGCATGTGTGTGTCGGGCATTCCAGTAATGATAGACCCTGGTCTCTCCACATTGACGCATCAGTGTTGCTTTAAAAGCCTGTTACCATGGAAACAGGCAGCCAGCACACAGGTCTGGTACACAGACAATGGTCTCTCTCTCTCTCTTTCTGTCGTTCTCTTTCTGTCACTTTCTCTCTCTCTCTCTCTCCACCCCTGCTGCTCCACCCGTCTTTTACCCAATTTTCTCCCTCGCTCCCCGTCTTCCTCTCTCGCCACATCTTCCCATTCTCTCTGTTTCTTGCCTTGATTTTCATTCATTCACGTCAGTCTTCCCTCTCCAAGGTTTCCCTCCTCCTTTCGCTCCCTCTTTTCATTCAGTCTGACATTTTTACCTCTCTCTCAATTCATTCATGTCAACCTTGCCGCCATGCTCTCACATCTCTGTCTCTCTCTCTCCTTTCATCATTTTCTCCACTTGTCACGTCATCCTCTTCGTCTCTCTCCCTTCATCCATCTCTGTCTACCTGTGCTCCATCTCCATTAATTCCTTCTATCTCCGTCTTCTCTTTCTGTCCATCTTTTCTTTCCTCTAAGCTCTGTGTGTGGATAGAGACCTCTGATACACAAACACACACAGAAGATCACAGAGCAATTCATCATAGCACAAAATTACAGCTGCGATATATTTGTTTTAACCGTGTCTTTGCATACGCATGATGGCAACTACGAATATAATAGGTTCTCGGGAGCATTGGATGTGTGCTTCCTTAAAGATAAATGCTACACGTCTACAAACAAGCCAAATAAATGATGCGGGCAGTATATTAGGATGTGAAGTGAGGTCAGCAGCAGACTTTTAAAAATGACAACAATGCTGGCAAGTGAAATTATTGGGTTTAAAATGTTATTTTAGCTCTTGGTGGCTAACGTTAGCAAATGTTAGCTCTTTAGATAAGATGTTGCTGTTCAACATTAACAATATATGTAGGATCCTCCTCAAGTGTGCTCGTTATGTTTACTTTGTGCAACATTTGGGAATTGGCATGACGTAGACACACATCAACACCACAGCCTCACCTTGCCGAAGCTGCCCTTGCCCAGCACCATCAGGAAGTTGAAGTCAGCCAGCTTCATGCGATCTTGGTTGCCATTGGAGTCGAAGCGGGACGCAGCATTGGCCGACTTGCCTTCTGAGTTCTTGCCTGGTCCAATCTTAGCTCTCTGGATGAGAGAAGGAAAGAATCGGGGACAACATTAGACGCAACATACAAAGAGACAGCACCCCTGTGAGGGAACTAGTAGAGAGTCGAGTTGCCACATAAATATATTGAAGCGCACTAACATTTAAAAAAAAAGTTATGATGAGGCAGCTGGAGATATTTGGATTTTCAACAGTGTTTGGTGAGGGAAGTAAGAGATTTACTTATTCACTTTCCCCAACCACATTTGTCCCTTGGGTACAACAATAAAAACAAATCATTTAAATTATTTGAAACACTATATGGTATCATAAATAACAGGTTAGTATGCATTACCATGAGTCTGCACTGGACTTCATGTGACATAACAAACAGGGGCTTTGAGAGGTCGTCGTAATGCCATATGTGAGAAAAAGGTATTTTCTTTAGCGTGCCAAGAATTGGTGACCAATAACAACATCCTTTTTTGGGATTAATTGGGTACCAAAAGCTCTTTTGACTTGCTCAGAAATGATACATTTTAAGATGGTGGGAGAGTTTTCCCACCGGAGCATTGTTTTCCAAGATGACTGTTAACACTACAACGTACAAAAGACATGAGAAGTTTCACTTCACACTGAAATTTTAGGAAGAAACTTATTTGACACGTCAAAGTTTAAAACAAAAGAGGAAAGAGAAGATGAAATCACAGCCAGCCACATCTGAACTGTTTGTGAAATAAAAAAGATCACACAGTGCAGAAATTATATACAGGAGTAACAACAGTAACATTTCAGAATCTGAACACAGTTGGTCTAATAAAAATACATACGGGCCTTAAAACGTTCCCTAAATGTGCATTTGAATATCGCAGAGAAAACCTTTGTGTTAGACAGACAGGAGTGGAAGTGATGAATATGTTAAAAGGGGGAAAGTTTTTTAGCCTTTTGGTTCATTTTATTTCATTTATTCTGTGCAGGCACTTCACACTTTCCATAACAAATATGGCTTCCCTGTGAGTCTGCCACTCTAGTCAATCATGACTGTCACCACTTCCCTTGTTTCTGTCCTTCAACCACTCACTGGGAACGTTTTTGTACAATTTCTCTGTCTCTATAATTCATTTCTACTTCATCTTTATAAATGTGGCCTGTGTCTCTGACTCTGCATTTATTCATGTCCGTCACCACTTCCCTGTCTCTCTCCTCTGTTCACATTTTCAACTCTCAGTTTGTTCGTCTCTGCCTCGACCTTGTCCCGCACCCTTGTCCTGTCTCTGTCGTAAGAAACTATTATAATCTTGGAATCTAATCTAATTATAATCTTATTCTCCACTTTGTTAAGCCATGGTTCAAATTAAAAACAGTCTTAAGACATTAAGAAAATGCACACACACTCAGAGACAGAGGTGCAGGACGAGTACATCTTATCTTAAATTGCTGATCCACACTGAGAATCTCTGCACTTCTTCTGTCCTGTGCAGTAATTTCTCTGCTGCCTTGTCTGGAAAATTGTCAGAGTGAAGCATCCAAGTACTTTGCTGCTCCCTGCACTGTTTGTTGTGTGTGAGTGTGTGTGTGTGTGTGATGCAACCCATACGGTTCCCGACTCATCAATGGATAAAAGGCTCTATCTGTCTCCATCTGTTCTGACACACACACACATACACACACGTACACACACACACACACACACACACACACACACACACACACACACACACGAGCAGTTGAGGTATTTGCGAGCAGCAGAGCATGCTGAAGGCATCAGTCTCAAAGCCTTCAGAGATCAATGCTTCTCTCTCTGTCTACAGACGTGTGTCCAAATATGTGTGTGCACATTATACATGTTAAAAAAGGATGAATGGCAGGAGCAAAATCCAAAAACAAAATTGAAAACCCCAAATAGTATTAACACCAACTCAAGGTGTTTTTTGCTATTGTGGATTAAATGTATTTATGCACTTAAAGAGGCAATAGACACGCTTTAACTTTAACTTATCATTATGATGTTGATTTCACAAAGTAACGGCTTTAGAATCACGACGCTATCAGCAGAACTCATAATTCTGTCTGCCACCGGGTACGTTATCCACGGAATATGAAGGCTCGATTTACGTCACAAAGGAAGTGCGGTAACCATTGTGCAACCAAAACAGAAAGAGGGTATCACTTTTGTTTTCCTCGTTCCTAGTTCTTTGCCGTTGCTATCCCCTGTAATGGAAACGGTGGGACTGCAGTGAGCCCTGTTGTGCAGTGTTGCCAACTCTTTTCCAATAAAAAATTAGCTAGCACTCGCTCCAAAAGCCAGATGACGTCATACGTGCATTCATTTGCATAAAGCTTAGTGATCATGCCGGTTGCAATGAGGGAGAGATGGCCTGAATGAATTTCAATACAAGATATTTGAATACATTTCTTGCTTTTCCGCTGATGGTCTGAATATCGCTAAATGTGTTGCTATTTAGAAATAAATTCATTGGGGGAGGTTGAAAAGTCTATTGCCACTTTAATTGGAGATGAAAATGCATCTGTACAATTTATCTTCATCATCTGTCAGGACTGAGGGGTAAAAACAAAAACAGAAAGGACAGGGAAAGTGCAAGATATAGTAAAAAAGATATTTCATGTATTACATTACATCTAGCTGACACTTACTTACTTTACTGTTTTTTAAAAAAAAATGTATTTTGATCATACCAGAATAACGTCATCGTGAATCTAGCTTTCTGCTCCTTAACTTCCTCTGAATAACGGGATTGTGTCTGTACAACATGCATTATTTATCACTGTATGTGTGCTTGTGTGGTTCTGGATGGGGTGAATGGAGGCATGCAGGTCAAGTTACCAAAGTGAAATCTCTCTTTGTTTGTCTCTGTGTCTTTCTTCCTCTCCGCCATCTCTCTGAGAGCTTCACCCTAGAAGATTCCTACATGCTTGTGTGTGTGTGTGTGTGTGTCTGATAGCTGGCCCCCCGAGAATGTGTCTCAGTGAACGTCTGAGGACCATGACCTTGAGGAGTTGGAGGGAAAGAAAAACAGATAAAGAGAGAGAAACACACAGGGGGGCACTGAAGGTGACGGAGGACAAAATAGATAAGTGAAGGAGAGAAGGGAAACAAAATGAAGACGGGGGGGGGGGGGGGGGGGGGGGGGGACACACGTAGGATAGAAGGCAACAATACCTCCCCATGAAGTCAACATCCAAAATCGGAACCAAACACACTGCCGACAACGAAAATAATAATTTTTCACGGCACCAAAACTGTAATTTGTCCACAACATACAGTATGGGGTAAAAGCGATTATACTTTAGGAGATCAGGTGGCACTAAACAAGAAGAATTACAAAAACATCATCACACAAAAGCAAAGTGTTGCACCAGTAAAGATTCTGAAATGTGAAATTACACCTGTTTTATGAGCCAAAATCATCACATGGGCCTGCAGCAGAGGAAATAGTTTCATCCTTAGTAATGGTCACAAGGGAAAAAGCTATAATCAAAAGCTTTGAGGTTAGTGGTTCCTAGACTACACATAGCTCATCGACAGGAAAGAGGACCAACAGTGAATGAGATATACCCACTAACATTAACACTCGCTGCCACCCAGGTCGCCCAACACATGAAAGTGTTGCTGTATATGATGATGGTCATTTACTGAGTGCGAGTTTCTTATTTAGGCTCCACAGTCAGTTTAAAGGAATACTTCACCCCCAAAATGATCCTTTGTAAATCAATAACTCGCCCGGTGTTACCTTGAACTTGTGAAGAAAACTTTGTCAACAGTGAACAAAGAATCAAAAAACGGAAGTGTTTTAAAATAGTACGGTTTTAGTGAGTGAGCAGTACTGTAAAATGAGACTCATATTACACTGCAGTTGTGTGATAGTTTGTAAATTAATGTTTTGTTATAGTGTTGCTGTTGTTACACGCGGCGCCCATTTACTTTAATTCATCAAGACTTTTCTCCATTTTTGGAATCTTCGTTTTCTTCACAAATTCAAGATAACATGAGATGAGGAATTGATAAATATTACTTTGACCACATAATGATAAATACATTTGAATGATAGCTGCTCCAAAAATAATCAATAACATGTTAACATATATATATATGTATATATATATATATATATATATATATATATATATATATTTATTTTTTCTTTCTTACTTGACGAGAGTTAGTCGAGAAGATTAAAACCACGTATACATCTGTACGTTGAATATTAGGCTACAGCAAGGAGCTGGTTAGCTTAGCTTAGCACACAGAGTGGAAACTGCTAGCCTGGCTCTGTCCAAAGGTAACATCGTTTTTAATTTTGGTTTATGTATGGATGAAATAAACCAGATATAAGAGGTTAATTCCACTTCACTCTGTGATCAACACTTTTCAGGACGACTTTTGTAGCTTAGTCTCAGCAAGACAGAAGGAGCGTGGAAAAAAAGAGGAAACGCACAGAGCAGGGGTTACCCTCTCCACTGCCAAATGTGTTAATGAGTGGGCCTACTGGTCACACTCACACACACACCCACACACACACACACACACACACACGTACACACGTACACACACACGTCTGGACCTGCAGTGTGCCAGACCGGATGGTACTAGAAGTGTGCCTGCCAAGTGCTAACAGCTCTCCCAGAGAGGCTCTCACTCAGACACACACAGAGGCATAGTGCACACACACATTCAAACACATGCAGGCACAATTACACAAATACACTAAAAGTGCGAATGCACACACACCTCAAATTTCAGCCGTAGCTCCTCATTGCCCTCCTCCCCCTCTGGAGCAACAGGAACATTGAAGTACTCGCCTTCTTCCTGTGAGAGCAGCTTGAACCTAAAGAGAGAGAGAATATTTCCAGTCAAATCAATCCCCAATTAGTTTATACAATTTAAGCATTTAACTGCTTCCATTAGCTGAAGCTACTGACTGTTAGTGCAGCAATTTAAAGTCCTAAAGAATAATCAGCTGATTATTTAGTAATTCACTCTCCTTCATGGTGATCCAGCAAGGCCTGACAGAGATGGGCTCAAAACACGGCTGAGATGCTCATCATTTAACAGAATCAATAGAATATCATTTTTCACATTGGCCCCATTACAACTGATGCCACACGCTCATATCTCACGGTAACACCACCGTATTAATTTTATTATTTTATTCACAATGATAAGTTATTTGTTTTATTTCAGTTTTCATCTTCTCAGGAAATGTGGATCCTGTTGGTCGTGAGCATTTTATCGGCAGCATTCCTGTTTTAAATTTTTTTGTTTATCGCTGTATGTCGGGGCAAAGCCGTCAAAAAACAAACAGCAGTTTGAAATAGTTTTATGCTGATGAGATGGAGCTTAATGACATGATTCAATCAGACATTTTGACTTGTAGACGTTACTGCAAGTTCAGTATGTTACTGGATGCACAAGACATACTGTAAGAAATGTGAATACTCATTTGTCCACAGTCTAGCTGTAAGTCTAACAACCATAAGTGGCCTTCGACGTAACTTAGATGGAAGCATCTGGTCACTTATTTTGTTCCAAAGAATATCTGTCTTATTCACACGTTTCTTTAGTCAGCCATGACATCATATTGGGACTTATTTCACTTTAAACAATATTATTAAATGTTATTTTCTGCAAATAATGTCAATCTTCGGGCTCGGAGTTTCACATAACTTGCAGCGCGGCACGGCGCACAGTCAACTGCTCAGTGCACGGTGCATTGTGGGTGTGCCAAACGCACTTTTGTTTATTTTGGTGACCAGGATCTTGGATATGGGGTAGGATCAGAAGACACGCATTATCAAACATGATGGGTGTGCAGCTCAAATGAACCGCCAAGAGCAGTGAAGCAGCTGTGTGATCCATTGTCAATGTACATATATTGATTATAGCCACTTCAGAAGCCTGTGCACGGTGGAAACATCTAAAGGAAGAAAAGACGATCAAACACCGACAATAATTAAATCTGCTGCTGGCTGTTACGATGAATGATTACTGTATTTGGATAGTGTTGGAGTCACTTGGTTTGTTCGAGTTAATTCACCTTATCTGACAACAATTAACGTTATATAAAATCACATCATGAAAGTAAGAGTATGTCACAAACTCAACACTTTTGAACATAATTTCAAATCCGTTCCATAGAAACATACAGAAGTTTAGCTTCAGCTGTTCATGTCACTGTCGCTCTGTTCCTGGTGTCAGCAGGTGTGAGGCTTTTGAGCTTTACATAGATGGCGTAGTAGAAAAGACACACACTTGCACGGGTTCTCTTTGCTCTGAATATCAAGTTTTTAATGGCATCCCTCCACCTCCACCATTCCACCTCAATGCTGGCATCTCATTAAAAACCCTGACAGGGCAGCGTCAGCAAAAAGAGAGGAGGAGAGGGAGATAGAGAGATATAGAGACTGAGCTAGAGAGAGAGGGGGAGAGATAAAGAAGCAGAGATAAAGAGACGGGGTAGAGATGCTTTGGTACTGAGCTTCACCAGAATAAAAAGAAGAGCTCCAACTAAAGTATTTCTCCAACAGTGCAGTAATGATGAAGGTCACCTTCACTCTCCCTCCTCCTCTACCTGTGCCGTTTCCCTGCCTCACGTCTCTCTACACCCCCCTGCCTCCCCCCGTTCATCCATCCATCCCTCCTTTCATCTCACCATCCATCCACTCCTTGTTTCTGGAGCTCCGAGATGCCGAAGGAAAGTGATCCCATGAAGTCGTTGCGGCTGGTCAGGTCCCAGTCCCAAATCTCCACCGACAGACGGCGGTCCTTATCGTACTCCTTCAGGTGGCTGGAAGAGAAACAAGCACAATCAACAGTTGAATTATACCTGTAGGTATTTCTTAATATATATTTTTGACCCTTTCCCTTTAAGTTGTTAACTTTTAAAGCCACATGAGAGCAGCCTTGAATTTATCTTTCCTGTCATAACAGTTTGGGGCCCCTGAAGCGTGTCTAGTATGTTTCCTCTGGTAATCAGATTTAGGGTTAGGGTTTCTCCAAATACACTAAAATATAGTAGTAGCGGTCTGTAAGTCTACCCTGTGTGTTACATTCACACTGTAAAATCTCTTTTTAGATTTGATGGATAGGTGGAAAAAATGCTTTTCAAATTGAACATCTGCACCCAGATGTCTGGAAATGCAAATCTCAGTCTCCTTCCATGCAAACTGTGAAGAATCTGATTAAGAATGTAATTGGAGCCAACTGCAGGAAACAACCCCAAAAGCAAGGTTTTATTAATATAATATGCCAGATGTTTTTATCTGAGCGCCAGCGGTTACACATGCTTGGAAAGACGAGCATAATGTGATGCTCTTAAAAAACTGCATTGGGTGAGTGAGAGAGATACAATGGAAAAAGATTGAAGGAAGTAGAACAGAGGACAGGGAGAGACAGACAGAAAGATAAATACAATAAGAAACCACCGAACACGGTGTAATAAAGCCTTACAATTTAAAGGTCTCATTCCAGGTGGGGTTGAGGCAGCACTTTATGGTCTTGGTCTTCTGTTTACTCTCGCTGCGGGGATCTGGGATCAGTTTAAGCTTCACGTAGGGGTCTGACAGACCGTTCGGGTCCATAGGAACCAGATTCCTGCCCTCTTTGACTGGGGGGGAGAGGGATGAAGAAAACAGGGAAGAAAGAGGGAGGGAGATAGCAAAAGAGAGGGAGAAGGTGAGAGAGGAAATATGGATTTAAAAATTAGTTTTCATTTGATCTCACTTAAGCATCAGTTACAATGAACAGACATGGGAAATAGTTTGTGTTTGTAGTGTAGTTTGAGCTGGACTTTTATCATCACCAGTGAAAACTCAGATGTTCAATTATCCAAATTGATTACCATAGAAGACAAATCAGGAAATGAGTAGATACATGAAGAAATGTAGATAAGAAAAAATAAAAGACACAATATTAAGTCTAAACTGAGACAGAAACACAAGATAGAGCAACAGAGGGAATCATGAATTGATTTACCTTAAAGTGTTACGGTATCGCTGCATATACAAGTAACCCGACGTAATAAAAATGCAACTGTATTTATCGCCTACGTAAAACTAACTGAAGGCCGCCTTCAAAGTAAGTAAAATAACACATTTTACATTTACGGTACAAATTTGAACTCTGATTTGGTTATTGTGTAGATCATTATCCGTTGTAGTTTTATCTTCTTACATTTTCAGGGGAACACCGCAGCCTGTTGGCTACGGATTTGGTAGGTCATTTTTCTTAAAAGCTATTAGATGAGTAAAATGATTATTAATCACCACTGGACTCTTTTGCACACACCATGCTGGGGGTATCCTGCATGAGTGGAAACAGCAGGGGTGTTCAAATACACCCTTACTGTACTTGTGCACATGAACTGGAGCAATTGTGCGGTTTTATTCAGAGCCCATCAGTAACTTATCGTAATTCATTTAAACCCATATTTAGCAGGTTGGCAGGTGGTAATTTCAAGCCTTGTGTGTATGTGTGTGAATTTAAAAAGTGCTTCCTGTCCATAATCTATTTAACAACAAAACTCTCCCCTGAAACCGATAATTAAATTAAGCATGGTACACTACACACACACACACACACACACACACACACACACACACAACCAGAACCTCTAGAGTTGTATTTGGGGTTAAAGTCTTGAGGTTGCCAGATCTGTCTGTAATGACCATGTAGACAGATGAAGGTTGCCAGTACCAACACTAATCCTTCTATTGTAGCCGTCTGTTATTGGGCCGTAATTGTATTCCAGTGGCGTAACATCCCCTGCGATTGTGTGAATTTGTGTGTGTGCACAATTATTGTTGCTGGTCAAGTTGTGAGGTCACATCCAATTACCAGAAGCAGGGCTGGTGCTGCTGTGTCTTAGGCAGATCGCTAGGGAAGCACTCAAGTGCACACACACACACACACACACACGCACACACACACACACACACACACACACCTTTCCTACCCCACAAGTAAACAAAAACGGCACAAAGTACTTAGCTAATGTAGCTCAATAATTGTGTTCTGAAAAACACGGCAGAGGAAGCCATGATAAACTAAGGCAGGATGTGTGTCATGTAAAAAAATAGATTTGGAAACATTTGAGTTTCCGATCTTCCTTCCTTGAATATTTAAACGAGACAACTCCTGAGCAGGAGTTTGATTCATAGAAAAGACCAACTCACAGGTTCAAGTTGGTGCCTCATCTCTACAAACCAGCTTCCCCCGCCAGAGAGGTGAAATGACTTATTTATGACCTTTTAAGAACACTGCGTAGTGCCCAAAGATACCTCTACAAAGCTAGAAACCTAAAACTATGTCTCTTGGCATCTCGATTTACTGGGTCAGTTACACTCAGAATGTGGTCACACTTGTAGTTTGCTTTCTTACAAAAAAATAAAAAGGTGCATTTTAGCACTTTGGTTGAGCTGGTTTAGGGTTTACGTTACTTTGTTACAAGCAAACTAAGCCGTATAATTAGGTTATAAATACATGTTACTCATTTATTGGACCATTTTAAATACTTCTCTCACTGAGGTCTGATCCAGGACCCACATTGTGTCTGTGTCCACACTCTTCGTCGGGTAGTGCCAGGGTCTCAATATGTCTAATGCCCGTGCAGACTCGTCATCTCAGCTCTGATCCTGTGCTGCTGCCATTGTTAGTTGGTTGTCTCTCTCTCTCTGTATACGGGTCTGTTTGGCTGACACCACTTTTTGTTATCCAGGCCAATCATAGTACTTCTGTCTATATTGGGTCTATTTCAAATCAAGTCTGTCTGTTCTGGGGTCCCTTTGTTGAAAATCATTTGTGAAATTTGAGTTTGGTTAGGTTATGCTGCACATGACTGTTTAATGCATCTTCTCAGGTAGTAACATTTAGATGAGACTGCAGGTGGAGGATGAGGGATTGCTTAAAATAGAGGAAAAGGAACTGTTATTTACAGTAAAATGACGGGGGAAGTGTCACATAATACTGAAGCTATTGTCACTGCAAATGAAGTGCACCTGAGTTGACATGAAAGTGAGACTTTTCCGACTGCCTCCGCCTAACATGAAGTTGAAACATGGGTCCAAGAAGCTGTTCCTCAGCGGCTACTGAAAGGAACTGAAGCCCACTTTTGCAATAACATGTTTTTTTTGCAATTAACAATTGAGATGCAAAGCTCTCAAAGCTGCGGGAAACATGCGGCATCCTTTCAAGCCATGACTGAAGGGAGAGCTTCTCAGCGAGCTCGCAGCGTGAGAAAACCTTCAAGAAGTCAGAGAAATTAGGTTTTCATGCTGGTAAAGAGCTATGATACGCTAAGCTCTGAGAGGTTAACCACAGCACAGACCCAACGGCCAGCATTAAACCCTCAGTGGAGAAGGTCAATAAATATTAGATGATGCCTGTTAAAGTGACCATCAAATGCTGGTTGAGGTGAGCTATAAAGAGGGTAGCATGCCAAATGGTCTCATAGGACACTTACAGTAAATAGAGGGAGTGTGTGTGTGTGTGTGTGTGTGAATGGATCTACTGTGTATGCATGTGTGAAATTCTTGCTTTCATAAAGTATTTGCTAATTGCAACGAGCATGTATGAGTCTGAGTATAGATGTATAGTGTGTGTGTGTGTGTGTGTGTGTGTGTGTGTGTGTGTGTGTGTGTGAGAGAGATAACTTGTGTAGTTGAGTCTACAGGGAGGGCGAGTGGAGATAAGAGTGCAGTAACAGCAGAATACTGTATGTGCACAGCAGCGTGGGTGTGGGCAGTGCATCTTCTCCCATGTGAAACAGCCACATCAGAGTCTTAGTGGGATTCTTATGTTCAGTCCAAATGCTACTTGCCTTCATACGAGCTGCAAAATGAGTGACGCTTTTCCGGATCATTTCATTTTAGGGATGGTGAACGGTCATTTATTTAACACATTTATATGTTCAGTTTGGTTTGTTTGTTTAAGTGGCCTGATCATCTGTGCCTTCCAATACCTACTGTATACTACCATACTATTTAGTATGGCAGAAAAAGGTTTAGTATGTCCCAATATATAGTGTGTCAAATGCAGTATGCCAAAACTACCAGGTGTTCCTACTGCATCCGGTCGCATTTCACAGCATGCAAGCAAACATTTCTCTAAGGCTTTTCTAAAACCCATAATCTTTTACACAGGGGATATATGAGCAAGAGGGTCAAGGTGCAATGTTATGCTGAGTAGTCTTTCCCAATATTATCCATACTTCATACAACAGTCTGTACTTTGTAAGGGCAACTGCAGTACATATTAAAAAGGAAAAGGAAAAAAGTATGTGATGTACAGATGTTGACTTTATGTTCATTTTAGCATCTATATTCCTACATGTGTTGAAAACTGGTTACTTCAGGGACTGGAATTGTATTTGTTTTGACTTGCAGACATGACTAACCTGAGTCTGAAGTATATCAACTTTCCCCTCTTTGGTTCACACCTCAGAAATTAACTGTTGATTGATGATCACAACCAATGTAGAGACAATCTGTACTTGATTAATTCACTGAGGCACTTAGTGCTACAACATGATCTATTCGGTATCTTTAAGTGATTCTACTGTGGGCCTTTTCTCCCCATATATGGACATTTTGGATATACAAGAGTCTCAATAAACTGTGCAGGTTGGAGGAGCAGTGTGAAGCCCGTGTTCGGCTTTTTAGTCCGAGGAAATGTACAAATGTACTACATTCTGGCCTTGCTAGCCTGGTGCTACCATGCTGTATGACGCTGAAGCAGTTACTAGCTGATCTTGAATTATTGGATTATTTAATTTGAGCGATGACAAATCAAAAATCTAAACCCATATTAGGATCAAAAGCTTTATCGTGACAAATTGTTAAAGCAAATGTCTCTGAGCCTGACATTAGACTTGAATAAAAATGTATAAGTCCAATTGCTCACTTTGAATAAAAGGTCCCTTCCTCTGGTGTGAGAGCAGTGTCCTTCAAACTGAAGAAAGCTTAGTATGGTAAAGTCTAAAGGTGCCTCTGAACGTATCCAGAAAATATCAAGTCACCAAGAAACCAATATGTGGTAAATGTTTTACTTATGGACTTTTTGCCGTTTCTAAAATTAATGAAACTG
This sequence comes from Cottoperca gobio, assembly GCF_900634415.1. Classification (NCBI taxonomy): domain Eukaryota; kingdom Metazoa; phylum Chordata; class Actinopteri; order Perciformes; family Bovichtidae; genus Cottoperca; species Cottoperca gobio. Next base: position 14,703,715 of record NC_041362.1, on the reverse strand, counting down.
TTACTTTTTCTTATTCTTATGGAAGCTTGATATGCTTTATACTTTGCTTTTGAGTCACCGCACAGACAGCAAGAGTCATCATTAAAGTTTCTGTAACTTTACAAAAGCAAAAATCCGACGTTCATGGCTTCACACAACGATTGTCCAGCTGTGTGGAGGTGACACAGAAAACAGGGTTTTCACTTCCCTCCTAGGCTCTATTCTCTCATTCTCCACACAACTATTTCTGTCAATTTCCACGTGAATCACTGACTGCAACACCATGAATGCCTTCCAGGAGAGCCTTCCTTTATTTCCATATATATCTATATAAACAATTATTGCTTCTCACCCTTTTCTATGATGACTGGATTTTTTCACCCTGCCTTTCAGAAAAGCTTTAAAGCCATTAGGCAGAATGTGCAGCACCAAAGGAAAGGGGCACCTTTCAAGGCCCCAATCCCACGTCCCACTGCATGTTCCCTGCTGAGGTGTCCTTGAGCTTGATGCTGATCCTGCATCTCCAGGGGCACTGTGAGCTCTGATCCCCACTGAAAGGGGAGGGATGCGACTTAAAAGTGATCAATAAAGTGTCACTTTATACCCCTGTCAATTGCTTTGATTAAATCCACAGCTAGTCCACAGCACACATGCATTTTCAGTGTGGCAGCCATTTCCACCAGCTCCTGCTACGTTAAGCTGTAGAATAATTCCAAGTGCTTCTAAAATTCATTCTTTGTGGTGGTGTTTTCTTTTTTTCTCCACCTCACTGCAATGAGGGAGTAAGCCACTAGTGGCTCCACACTGACCCCTGTGGACAGAAATGAATACTACACCTCTGGCTGCCTCTTATGATTGCCTGTCAACTATTACCACACAGAAAATGAGAGGAGGATTGTATAACAGCTGGCTGAAATCAGGAATGTATCACGACATTAATGTATTTTTTGCACAATAAATTACTCAGTGTTTAAAATCCTTGCTTGCTGGACAATAATTGTAATGCACTCTGGGACGGATTGACAGATATGACTTAACTATATGAAAAAAGAACATTAGCTGTCATTTTTCCTTGACAGTTTCTACCATTAAGCTCTATTTTACTTTATGTGATGTTCAGCTCTTACTGCTGTCCTAACAGTGTGATAAGTCTGCTCTCTTATCATTTCCCACAGTAAATCCCTGCTAATGGGCTAGCAGTCTATGAGCGTGGGAACCAGGAAGAGAGAGTAGGAGAGCGAGAAGGAAAAATAGGGATAATACGTATCGTCTCTTTTAAGGACATTCATAAAGTTCTCATAACCGTTTTGGTAGTGGAGACTCTGCTTATATTTTCCACTGATGAACAGATCCTGTACTTTGTATTTTGTATATGCTGTGCAATCCAAGAGGAATCAATCATTTCTTTCTTTCGCAGCAGAACTGAAAATCTATTTTTTTCTTTAAACAGAAACAAATCATTTTATGTAAGTCAATTACATTTAAGTTAGTAATTACTATTCAGCGCTTAAGTAGCATGGGCAAAATTACTAAATTTGGGAAAATTCAAGCCTCATCCATCCATCAATTTCCTGGGTTAACATCTATTATCATTGAGTCATCTAGTACTTGGGATTGAATGGAGGCAAAGCTGAAGATGAAGCAGCTTTATGTACACTGCGACCAGGTAATGCACCTATTCACATTCAAGTAGTCAGATTTGGGATATGTTAATAACTGTGTGCATTACTCTACAACAGACAAGATATGCATGTGCAATCAATTCATTTAGCACCAGAGAACAGATTCAGATTGGTTTTGTTCCACATGAAACGAGATCAGAGGAAAAGGCAAATTTCAGCCAAAAGTTAATTCTACATCTGATGTTTTCAGTTTGAGGCACAGCAGTAATTGAGTTGACAGGCACAAAGCAAAGTTAATGTAAACCTTTGCTTCCACCTGTAGGTAAACCAAGGTACTACAAGTAAACTAGAACGTAGGTGGTGACGCTGTTCTCTACCATTTATTAGTTAAATAAAATATGAGGCGGGTCAGGAAACTCTCTCGAGGAAAGAGGCGAGCCTACATTTAATCTATCTCATTGAAACGAGACTTGTTCAGGCAAGAAATTAAGTCAGCTAAAAAAAATTCAGTGGTAGAAAATATTTGTATAATTTTGGCACAAAATGGATATGGTGATATGCTGTGCATTTCTTGGATATGTTTGTTGTTTGATGATGATGTTCTGCAAATGACACAGATGAAGATGCTTCCAGAAACAATTTAACACCCTAAAACATCAAAAGTCTATGTTGGGCTAACAACTCCCTACTTTGAACAAACATTCAACAGACATTCAACCACCACCCAACAGGAAGAAACAGACAGACAGCAAAAACAATTCCGACAATATCATCAAAATCCCTTTTGCTCTCAATTTACATTTATAACCCAAAGATTTCAACAAGTCCAACTCTGGGGGTTGTTGAAAGGCATTCTGGGAAATGAGGAACATTCTGAACATTTTTCTCGCCCAAACTTGATCCATGTATTGTGAGTAAAATGTTTGTCTTTTTTTTGTTGTCAGTCTCGAGTAACCATGAAAATAATCATCATTTACGTTTTTTACGTTAAACATGGAAGAAAAGCGAAAGAAAATGAACTATTTTCACAATGATCGGGAGGAAGGATTATTTTTTACAACAGTGAAAGAAAAGTGTGTCTCATTTGCATGGCGACGGCAAAGCAGCACATTGTGGAGACACTTCAGGTACATGTCACAGAAGCTACCATGCGAACTAACTACCTAACTAACTACCTAACTACCTAACTAACTACCTAACTACCTAACTAACTACCAGCTGCAGCACTGCGGGCAGAACACGCCGAGAGTTAAAGCAGCAGCAGTCTGTTTTCACGAGGCCGGTGAACAAGTCACAGAAAGCATCGGAAGCTTCATTTAGAGCTGCACATTATTTAATAAAGAAGAAGAAAGCCTTTTCGGACGGAGAGGTCTTGAAAGGTGCAACGATGGTTATTGAAAACACTGTTCAAAGACGAGAAGAAAGGTTCCGATGTGATCTCCTCTCTCTGATGTTACAAAGTTAGTGTTTCTAAAAAGAGGATATGATCTGAAGATGTGACAGTTAATGATTTCCTTATTTTGTTTTACAGAAGTGATACTTTGTACTAAAATATAACTGGTGTGAATTTGAACAAAATGCTACAAATGTGCTCATTCATACAAAACTGTATGATAAAGATATTTACAGAAATATCAGAGATGTGATGACTCTGACTTTCAAATGTTGAAATAGATTGAGAACATAAATAAATAATGTTTAAATATATCTGTGTTTAATACCATGGTAAGTCATTGTTAATGATCATTGTGAGGAATAAATAACATTAACATGTGATCAGACCGTCTCTTCACATATATGAATATTTATTATGATTATTAATGATATTATTATCATTAAAGGTGAACTGTGCAACTATCTTATTCAGGAAGTTTGTGTCAAACAAGTCGTATTACTCAGTACCCTTGAAGTAGCTCTCAGTATCACAAAGGTTGGTGACCGCTGATTTAGAGGAACATATATCTTGTGCTTCATATTTGGTTTGGATGATGGTCTAATATTACTTTGGTCAGATGTTATAGGTTGGGGTTTAAGCGTCGGAGTCATACATGCATTACACAAAGTGTGTTGGACTGGGAAAAGACGGCATCTTAATGCAAACATCCCTTGATTACACACTTCTTACAAAATAATCAAGAATGATAAATTATGTTTATGAACACAAACCCAAAACAGCGTATTCAGTATTCGTAATACCTTACTATTAAACACATTTGAGCCTCTATGAAGCATGTTGTATTGATTTATGTATTGACACAATACACTCACTTGTAATAACCGTGTATGTTTAACATATTGATATAGATACATAGTAATGGAGTAGACATTTATTCTGCATCAAATTGCTGGAATAAAACTGGTAATGGACACAGAATAAACAAATGTCTTATCTCATACTTAACTTCTATTGCATCCATCCTCCACCTCTGCAGGTCTACCAGTAGAGGGAGGCAGATGACCGGTATTGTCAAACATTAATAGAGAGTGGGAAAATGTCTTAAGAGCTGAAGGCTGTAGCTGTATCTCAATTCAGGGGCTGCAGCCTTCGGAGGACGCAGTCTTCGCGGTCTTTGGAGGCCGGGTCCTCCACATACCGCGAAGGCTGAACCGAGCGGTCTACGAAATGAGACGGTCCGGTCTACGGGGGGGTTTCCTGGTACGTCACCAGCTGTTCACGCCCCTACCTTTCAGAAGTTATCAAGCGCAGTTGACGGCTTACTTTAGCATTTTTTCCCCCAGAGAACGGAACCAGAGATAATACTTTTACTTATTTATTTTCAAACTTGATTGAAGATATCCATCCATCCATCCATCGTCTACCGCTTATCCGGGATCGGGTCGCGGGGGCAGCAGCTCCAGTAAGGAACCCCAATCTTCCCTTCTCCGGGCCACATCCTCCAGCTCCGACTGGGGGATCCTGAGGCGTTCCCAGGCCAGAGAGGAGATATAATCTCTCCACCGAGTCCTGGGTCTTCCCCAGGGTCTCCTCCCAGCTGGACGTGCCTGGAACACCTCCCTAGGGAGGCGCCCAGGTGGCATCCTTACTAGATGCCCGAACCACCTCAACTGGCTCCTTTCAACGTAAAGGAGCAGCGGCTCTACTCCGAGTCTCTCACGGATGGCTGAGCTTCTCACCCTATCTCTAAGGGAGACGCCAGCCACCCGTCTGAGAAAACCCATTTCGGCCGCTTGTACCCGTGATCTCGTTCTTTGATTTGATTTGATTGAAGATAGGCTTTATTTAAATTAATTTACATTTCATCTGTCAATAAGTGTCTCTAGCAGAGAGAAGAGTCTGTCCATCCTCTCCCTGCTCTGCTCTGCTCTCTTCTGCCTCCGTCTCTGTGTCCTTCTCCCTAAAACAAAATGTTAGAGCAGGTTTAGCTATACATAGTTAGTATACAAGTTGCAAAATAAGTACACATATATAATATATATAATTATAAATAATAAAATATGTATAATCAAACCGAACGATTGCACTGGACTTTTTAAGTGATATTAAACTGTCAGAAAACCAAGCCGGTAATATGAAGTATACACTATCTATACAATCGCCACAATCTATGTAAAACATATATCAACATTTAAAACTCTCAGGTTTGAAAGTTAAGGTCTTAAAAGTTCTACTTTAAAAGACTAACTTAGGTCGGATGCCGGCAGCCAAGCGGCACCAACGTCCCGTAACTTCACCTATCATTTTAACGAAAATATTATGTTTTAAGGTCCTTTGATTTTATAACATTTGTATCGTTAGCTATTCGAGCGAGTTGAAACCCAATACTTACATTTAAAAGTATATCCATTTGCCGTTACTGCTGGGTCGAGGGGCGCCATTTCTCGTCAAAAAATAACTTCTCTTGAATGAATGAATCAATGAATCTTGGGATACCTGCGGCCGTGAAGGATACATCAGATGTATCCTCCAAATCCAGCAAAAAGAAGGCCGCATTTGAAGGGGTCGGCGAAACACCTCTGTCGCGGCCGCTGTGACGTAATCGGTCTACAAATGCAGCCCCTGAATTGAGACACAGTTGTTTGTGATTATGAGATGTACTTACTGGTGACAGTGAGCACATTAGTCTTGACCTCAGCGGTGATCTGGAGGCGACCTCTCCTCTCAGTGTGGTCCGTCCCACACAGGCTCGGCACATTGGCCACACAGCGCTTATGGATGTTCATCATACAGTCTGGAACACACACAACACACACACACACACACACACACACACAGACACACAGACACACAGACAGACGTATTTCTTAACATGGTTGTGAGTTCCAAACTGTTTTAGTTCTAGTTTTTGTATTTTAAAGGGCAGTATTTAAATAGAATGTATAAATATCTATGTGGTTTGTACATCACACTGAGTGAGACCATCAGCGATATGGAATATAAAGTGAGGCATGAGTGTGTTGAAGACTACATACGGTCACATCTCATGCCCTGGTGTAGGAGGCCATAGAGCAGAGAGCCACAGTGGTCGCAGAAGGTCGGGCTGGAATAGGTGTGGATCTTAAACCTATGCTTTGCCCTCGGGTCCTGGAAGGAAGGAAAGAAAGTAATTAAGTAAAGTTAGTTAGTAACAATATTAATAAATACAAATCTATATTCAGTCACACTTCCTGTCTCTACTCCTCAGAGAATCAGACAGAAGGAAGCATCATTCAGAATAAAGGAGTGAACATTTCGTCAAACATCTGTTGATGTTGTGTAAACGCATGTTGTGTTTGCCATCTGTGCAAACAGTACTAAAGAAAATAATGAATGAATGTGTGACAGAAATTACTATTTAGTTTCCATGCTCCCATGGGTTTTATTCACCGATTGATTACCACAACACATGCTTTTATATCTCTCTTTCATTCACCACCTTCCACTTTGTGCACATTCTGTATACAGACAATGTAACTTTATGGACACCTGCATTGCATCTGATCAAGAGAAGTTTCCTAATACTTTTGGAAATGTCAGCTACATGTATGACAATAGAGCACACACACAGAGATTGTTCTTTAAGAGAAAGGTCACCAGTTCAGGCTTCTTTCGCTATCATCGCTAAGACTAAAAGATTATGCGCTTTCTGTTGAAAGAAACAATTCCGGTACAAATTCCTCTTTTATGAACATTTGGAAGGCGTAACTAGGCCAGATGCACAGGCTATTTCTGTCTGATGTGTGTGTGAGTGACACCTGCAACCATGCCTCAGTGGGTAGTTTCAGAGGTTGACACACACCACACACACCCCACACCCACCCACACACACCACACACACACACACACACACACACACACACACTAATCTAAGACATGTACAGTAACTGATGGTCACTGAGGGACTGCTGATTCACAAACACACACACACACACACACACACACACACACACACAGAAATCTAGCAACATTAACCCACACATGGTGAGAACATCCAATCCACCACTTTAGAGGGATCCGGGTTGTGCGGTGAAGCGGGATGCTTCAATGTAGGAGTTTAAATATTTCTGCCAAGGGGCTCCATCAAAGTTACCAAACATGGAGCTACAGTGTTTAATATGAATTTCCAAATAATGCTAAAGGTGCAAATAACTGCTGCCTACCGCCAAAGCAAACATTTCTCTCAGTTAAGTCTTTGGTGTGTATAGACATATTACTTTGACAATGTGTGTGTTCATGTCTGTTTTCATCATCTCCTGCAAATCTGTCCTGGAAAATAATGTTTAATTTAGGCTACCACTGCCTGAATTATACCTAGCTTCCCCAAGGTGTCTTCAGAAGTGTGCACGTGCACGTGTGTGTATGTGTGTGTGTGTGCTCGTTAAGTTTGAATGATTGTGCGGCTGTCTGTGATGGCCTGTGCGTAGGTATGTGGGTTTCTTTGCACAACTGTGTATGCGTTTGCATTTGTGCGTGTACATCTGTGTGTGTGTGTGTGTGTGTGTGTGTGTGTGTGTGTGTGTGTGTTTGTTTGTTTCTCTGCTGGTTCTCAAGGACAAGACCACCTCCTGCTTGTTTTTGTTCTTTGGAAAAACAAGGGAACATTGTGCTGCTGAAGCTCCAATGATGAGCAACAGCAAACAAGGAGCGATATGATGGCTGTCAGCTTCACTAATGATTAAATACATGTTGAAAATGCAAAGATTCATCAGAAAAGAAAAGTACAGGTGAATCGGGTAAAAATAAATGACTTTCCCAGACTTTCCTCTTCTTCTATAAATCAGAGCATGTGATCTTTTGATGGCTGATCAGTCAAATCAGAAGACAGAGAGAGAGAAAATGCTGTGATGACAATCCATCCGTCAATCTATTTGACTGTACTATACAAGTGTTACCAATTGTAAAGCCTTGAATCAGGCCTGTGTTAAGCAGTGGGCAGATGCCAACATTTTTGGCTCGTGAGTTTGAGATATCTGTGACCCCTTGTAAAAAGCACCACTGTTCAAAAGTCTCCATCTCAACAAGTATTTTCTGTCTGTAATTAGATCCTTTAAACCGCAACTTCTCAAAACAAGTGAACACATTTTCAGGGAGAACTTCTATCAGCTTGTTTCAGGAATGTTCTAGAAATCAGTGACCGTCCCTCGAAGTAAGAAGTAAGAAGGCAGAGTGCTGCTGTAGAATGAAGAAGCACCTTGACTTCAGAAAACACTTCAAACTAATATAGTTCAGGTTTCAGTTTGTAGTTCAAGAAGCATTGACCGATCACATTTGAAGAGGCTTTGGTTGCATGCAGGCTAACAGTCCGTGGGGAGAGCAAAAGAGGTGAACGCATTGGCCTAAATTAAATCTCCGAGCCTGTCGGCTATCGTCTGACAATTTAGATTTGTTTTTGCTTGTAAACATTTGTAGAAGTTGTCTCTCAACTCCATGTCCATTCTCATGTCTCAAGTTGCTAATCGGACTGTAATGAGCACCGCACAAAATAAAGTATTGGCCCAGATGTCCGCTGGCTACACCAGGATCCCATATTGGATTTTCCACTTAGAGGCTAAATTGGCATCAGACCAAATAGGCAATGGGGTTTGGAGATTGGTCCGGACCAAAGTGGTGGACAGACTGGCAGATCAACGTTACCATCCACAACGTTGCAAACATGAAGACAAATAAAACTAACTATCAATACCAAAAACAGCTTTTAAAAGCTAAAGCATTGAATATGAATCCTACACACAGCATGATCAATAAAGATATAGACGAGGCCAGGGACACGTGACCCACATTACATGACCTACTGTTCTTACTAGGGTGTCTTTTTCATTTAAAAACAATGCCATGTGAGGTCTGAAAGGTAGCACATTAATAGACTTTGTAGTTTGTTTTAGTTTTAGTTTTCTGCCTGTATGTTGCCAATGTTTTCAACAGTTTCGGCCTCTTGTTTCACTTGATTTTACTCACTAAGACCCCACTAATTAAAAGCAGATGGCTCAGCGTGGTGCGCTTGGACAAACGAGTGTATTTCATAGCATATGTTGTGTTACTGGGTGTCCAAACTGAAAGCCCGCTCGTAACATCAGCACACGATGCCAGAGCTGCCATTAGTCAGTGCTCACAACACACACACACACACACACACACACACACACACACACACACACACACACACACACACACACACACACACACACACACACACACACACACACACACACACACACACACACACACACACACTCACTCTCACACACACACACTCACACACACGACAGTCTTTGCTCGCAGTCAGTGACATAAAAACTTATTTCGATTGTGTCCCACTATTGATTTTGTCCTCAGTCCACTCCCTCTTCTCGAGCAGCTACTTACTGACTTTCTGACATTTCTACAGTGGCAACAATCATTCACTGTGCAGAGTAATCATAATCATAAAGTGTAGTGTCTCTAATAACCAGATGACATTTGTGTGCTGTAAAAAATGTGCACATCTGCTAAATTAATCAGCCATTTTGATGATTGATTAATTGATCGTGTATGTCATTTTAGTTTTTGTACATTTGACAAACCGTTCCTTCGCTACTACTTTTCAATTATGAGGATTTTTTTTTCCCCATTAATAGACCAAACAAATAATCACGTCGTCGAGAAAATAATCAGCAGATTAAGCGCTAATTGATGACTTTTGAAATTAACGATTTTAGTATTCCAGCGTCTATTCAGTAAAACTTCACACTGTGTGATGATACATCTTTGAGTCTTTCCACGCACTCTGATTTATTAACAGACTGCACAAATAAGAACAAAGTGAAATGTAATTTTACAGAGGCTGCCTTTTCTGTCCTCATCAACAAAGCTAATGCAGTGCCATTGTGTGTATCCCCCTCAGGCTTGTAATTCTTCCTCTGGGAATGTTTAAGTGTTTCTGTATGAGAGACTATTTAAAGGATTTCTTGTTGATTGGGGAAGATGTGTAAAGCGATCACTCTTGGAAAAAAAAGATTGTTTAATGGCATAGCAAAAGCAGTGAAGAATGAATGAACAGAGATAGTAAGAGGGGGGGAAGAGAGGGCTGAGGGTGGTAATTTCATCTTCACACTCTCAATGCAGCTCCACTCGTCCTTTCTTTCCTCCATATGCTGATCGTAATCTCTCCATCACTTTGTTAGCCCTCCTCTCTCAAAGGTTACCTTGTAGCTTCAGCGTGGTGTTTAACCATCTGGTCACACGCGCTGTTAAATATATCATCGTATCTGAATGTGCACATTTTACTCTATAATTATGTCCTATAAAAAAACGCGGCATTTTGGGGCAAGATTGCCAGAAGCTTCAATATTGCTGTATTGGCTGTAACGTCACCTGACAGTGCTCTTTCAGTGTGCAGTCTGTTTGGATTTCCTCTCACAGTCCACATACATGCTACACCTGTACACTATAAGCTGCGGAAGTGAGTGTGTTTACGGGTGTTAGCCCTGTGATAGTGTCCAGGGAGGGATCGGCCTCTCCCATGATGACGTGACTCTGTGGGGGGAGAGGTCATTACCATCCTGCTTCAGTTCTGCGCAGTAAACTGAACACAAAGAAAAACAAAGTCTGCAAATGTGTGGTCATTCAGTGTTTGTGCAGAAACGTGTGTGAAGACACTAAATGTAGGCTAAACGTACATGTGTGCGCTCTGACGGTTGTTGCATGTACAGAGAGAGGCCGAGGATTTTGGGGGGGGGGGGAAAAGGAGAAAGAAAATCTAGAAGATCACAAAGACAGGAAATTGTAAAAGGCCCCTTGAGGCAAATTTGTGATGCTGTATAAATAAAATTGATTTGGCTTGACTTGACATTTCTATCTGAAAAATATATTTTAGGAACTCCAGGACCAGTGGGAAATAACTATCTTTAATCATCAACCTAAGCTAACTGTCTCTTCTGTCTACATTTAGTTGTTGAGCCTGTTGTAGCAGTGCTTTCCTTGTGCATAGGTTTTTAATATCTCGGCCTAACACACACACACACACACACACACACACACACACACACACACACACACACACACACACACACACACACACACACACACACACACACACACACACACACACACACACACGGCTGTGGGCATGAAATGTAGGTTTCATTAGAGGATCTCATCCCTCGACCTCTCCCACAGGGAACCCATTCTATTAACCCAGATCTATAATTGACTTCTTCTTTTAAACATACATACAGAGAGAGGAAGAGGCAGGGAGGGACAGGCAGGAGGTAAAGTGGGAGTAGTGGGCTGATTGCGGGAGACAGTATTACTGATTATTTCAAATAAATCTGCTTTCTGCCTATTGTGTCTTCCTCTATAGCTGCATCTACCCGGTGCCCTTCAAAAACATCTCCTGATTTGATGTTCCTTCATGTATGTGACCCACACACTCTTAACATTATCAGCTTCAATAGATAAATGCTCACAATTGGCAGATGCTTGAGCAGTCATTTCATTTTTGATTGCCTCAATTAAGCCATTATTCGGCTTATGAAAGGTCAGAAAACAATACAACATTTGATTGAACTTTCAGACATTTAAAAAATAATAATCAAACTTATTTAGTCCTACATTTGGACATTAATTGGTGACACTTCAGTGTATTGAAAATGTTCTACAATACAAGAATCTGCCTCAGTGATCATTTGGAAACTTAAAGCACAATGTGAAACAGTTTTACTCTTTGTGGGGTTTCATTGTAATAAACTATTTGACAGATAAAAGTGCTAAGGACGCCTTAATATGTTGCATGATCGAGCTAAAAATGCTGAAAATGTTTTGTTCTTTGAGTTTCAAGTTTAAAGAAACATTTCTGTGCAGGTGTGTGTGGGTGAAAACATTAAGTCAATCTTCACCCAGGTGTTTCATAACGTTCTTTAACCAAGTCGGAGAGCTTTTGTGAGGTTTTCCTGCTTTAGTAATCTTACAATGAGGCTAATATGTAAATATGTGTGATATTCCCTGACTTCTTCTGTCAGTTTGAACAGAACTTCATTATATTCATGGGATTACATGACCAGCGGAAACCCTCGGCGTTCAAAAGCCAGGCTACCTGTCTTCCTGTCTACTATATTTAAATGTGCATCTACGTTGGAGCACAGATACCCTACATTCCCACTGTGCAGGAACCGAGGTCGTAAGACCACAAACTCATTAAGGAAATTACATGGTGGGGGTGGTTAGGCCCCGTAATTAAGAGCAGGGGCCCCCTGGGTGGAGTGGCATTTAAATAGAGGATGTACAGAATAGAGTAGGGGGAGAGACAATGGGAGAATGATTCAGGCAGAGTGCATGCCAAATATAGAAATATAAATATAGTGCCAGAATAAGAGGAGGGTGTATTCAGAAGAAATAGGTAGAAGGAGACATACAAAGATGTAGAATGACATCTGAAGTGACTAATGAGAAACAGGTTGCCTACAAAAAGTCAAGTAAAAGGATGTTGCCAAGAAGATGTTTTTAAAGGAGGTAAAGGAATGATTTAAAGGAAGATTCAGGTTTATTTCAACCTGCATTTGCCACAAATGTGACCATTGTGACTTATATGGGATGTGCTAACTTTCCACTCCGTTGTAGAGATACGGGGGGGGGGGGGGGAGTAGGACTCTCACTGAACAGCTTATAACAGGGTAAGCTGGGTAAGCCTCCTACAGCTTTCCAAAAGGACTTTTACATGAACCATTTAAAACGTTCATCTCTGAGTCCGACCCCTGGGATGGCCAAGATGGCTAACTGCATAGGGATCTACATCCGGGTCAACTTGCCGACTGACTCTCTCGGCTAATTGTAATGTCGGATCATAGTGGGTCAAGGCATACGTATAATCATGTGGGGAATTGGACAGGTTGATTCAGGTTGAATCACTGAATCCAAACATAACTTTGTTTCACTCAGAGGTACTTGCGTAAAGCAATTGGCCATTTATATCAAATGTATTGGATGTTATTAGCCTCAAAGCTCTGGGTGATCCTGTCATTAGCCTGATGAAACCGCAGCAATTGAGGTAATACAAGCGCAACGTCATTGCTTTACCTGAACTAACAATGTTCCATTTGTATTTTAATTAACACATTTCAATACACTGCAGATATTGGAGGAAGATAAACTAGAAAAATGGTTTTAGAGAAGCTTTAGCATCTATTTGGGTAACCGGTCCTGGGTAATGTATGGCCCTGACTAAAACAGAAGCTGTCAAAGAAGAAGAGGCTATTTGTGGCACTCAAAAATGGCACTAAGAATAAGAAGGAGAAGCAGTCAAGTGAAAGATGACAGAAAAAGAAGTGAGGTAAATGTTAGACATATAATAGGATGAGAGGAGAGACTGCAGAGACAGTTCTACTGAACACACCACGTAAGCCAAAGAGCGAACACAAGCGTTTCCTCTGGAGGCGGTTCGCTAAGTGTACTTGTCAGACCTAAAGGGCACTCCAGAGGGAGGTAAGGACACAGTTGAGGAACTAAAAGACCCCTGGGTTTTGAGAGGATAAAGTTGGCTCTTAAGAGAAGGAAGGCCACTAAGTCTGTCCTCTTGATAGGACAGGTAAGAGAATAGGTCTGGCAATTAAAGAATATAAATCGGAGAATACTTAAACAGTACTTCTCAGCTTCTTGAGAGAGCGGAAGAGATTATGATAAAAGTACCACTTAAAAGGCACTTGCTGTTGTTACAGCAGATGAGAAGCTGAGGAGAATACTTATTAATAACATAAGGACGAGAACGACGTTTAACCTCCAACACTGTATGTGTATGAAATAGTGCATAGGGGGAAACAGATTTCATTTGATGTGAACTGATGTGAACTGTGATATACGAAGCACTGGTACCACGTGTATATGATGTTGTAGTAGATAGTCGAAGTTGAATTTCTTAAGAAGAGATAAGGGCAAGTACCAAGAGTACATTTAGACAGCAGCTAGAGAAAGTGTGTTGCTACTTTCATGAGTAATTCAATATAAAGTTGAATTTTACAGTTTTCTTCATGGAGAGAAGATAAAATAATGCCTGAGCAAGATGTGAATTTGATAAACTGAACCCACCACTTTAAACAAGAGGTGCATACGCATCTAAAATCTGTTGAGATATTCATATAATAATGCAAATACAAATTAAAAACTTGAAATACAAAATGTCCTAATTTCATCCAGTGTGGTTCATTGTTGTAAAAATAAAAATAAAAGGAACTAAATATCTCTATATTATCACTTTTCATCACAGCCACAGTTGGGCTTGTTTGCTGCAATTACATCACGCAAATACGTTTTATTTAATGTGACAATCATGCAGCGAAACAAAGCTCTACATGCGATATGTAAGAAACTCAATTCAAAGTGCAAAAGACTTCAAAAAATGCTTCTATGAAATGTCTCATCCCATTCCACATCACCATACTGTACATCCCTTTCACATCTCAAGTGAACGTGTATTTCAGTTTCCCATCAGTGGAGCTGCTGGTTTTATTGGGCAGCTTCGGGTACAGGTCTACATTTAAAAAGGTAAACAGTATTGATATATAAACACAAGAGAATGTCCTGTGTGTGATGGCACAGTGAAACGGGCAAGACAGGAGAATGAGCTCAAGCGTAACTGAGGTGTTGACAGGTGATGGGAGCTCAGGAGCTGGAAGTGTGTGTGTGTGTGTGTGTGCAGTCTGTCGTTTCATCTCGTTCACATTCATGCACAGAAGCACTTTTTTAAAGGATTCATTTAGAGATTGTACTCACATCTGATGCAGGTCCTTTATCAGCACCTGGACAGGAGAAAGTGACGAACTCATGGCAACGCTTGTGAACCACGAAACAACACACTGTGGAAAGAGAGAGAGAGAGAGAGAGAGAGAGAGAGAGAGAGAGAGAGAGAGAGAGAGAGAGAGAGAGAGAGAGAGAGAGAGACATTTACCTCTGTGCACAAAATATGATGTTATTCGTAGTCTAAGAAAGTGTTGAACACAGATGAGTAGTTTTTAACATAGACTGTATAAAGCATGGACGTAGTGTCACTAACGTCACCCATAGGTGTGTGACTTTCCAATTCAGTATTAAAGGGAATCACACTGTATTCATCAGGATGAAATAAGTCAAGCAGTAGTGTATCAGTGAGTCGCACACAATAAATAACAGGTGAACCTCCTCATGGTCAAAGCTGACTATTGTGAAGGCTCACATGTGTTGGTGTATTAAGCATCTCTAGATATATGATGATCAAACGTGAGGTTCTCATCTCAATGACTTGCTGATGTTGGAGGCTCGGCTTTAAAATGTAAAAAGTACAAACTCAATTAGACGTTAAGTTGATGATATGCGATATATGATTATGAGCGGGAGGCTTGATGAAAAGAGTTATTTAGCTGTCACCGAGCTGTTAGAAGCAGCATTCACTTAACCTATGAAAAGCTTTAGCGGTGGTAAATGTACAGAGGAATGCTGTGCTTCTGACTTAACACCCACACACTCTTATTGTCGCTCCCGCACCGCTGACTCATTGTCAGTCACTCTGAATAAGAGCTCCTTCTAAATGTCTGGAAATGCAATGTAAAATGTAACCTCATATTAATGTTACAGTACTCCAAGTACCAAAAGGACTTCTTATTAACAGAATTGCCGTCACAAAGTTTGCTGTCAACAGAATTGTAAAAATCCTGCATTTAAAAACAAGATTCAAGGTTGAGCTTCTTTTTCTCCCTGGGCACAGATTTGTTGAAAATAACAAGTATGCACATAAATACAGACGAAAGATCAAAAGGAAGCGAGTACGATCACAGTCTAAGTGAGATGAGAAGCGTAACACGGCTCCACTTTCAGGTTGGTAAAAACTCAGCAGTGCAGAAACAGTGAAACAGTGAAAGCTCAGATGCATAGCGAGCCTGACATCTCCAGCCTGATCAATGACAGCTCCACTGACAGGCAAGACTAACAGAGGAGGCTAAAAATGTCTCACAATCGCAAACATTCGTCATGATTGTGCCCCAGAGTATATTCGTCTAAGGGAGAGACACCGAGAAGCGATGTAAATACATTGAACTACAGAGACTTCCATGATAGCAGGTTATAGAGACAATATTAAAACACCAAATATTCTTTGGTTCCAGCTTCTCATTTATGAAGATGTTCCGCTTGTCTTCGTTTAAATGTGATAGTAAACTTTGGATTTTAGAAGAACTCATCTTTGACTTCAGGATATTGCAACGGACGTTGAGTGTGACTGACACAAGCCAACATTTTGTTACATCAAAGCTGACGGTCAGCACGACACAATGTGAACTACTGAACTTCATTTTCAACTGGAGATGTCAATGTGCCAACAGACTTGTTGTGTAAATTATAATATGCACTACTAAACAATTGTGCAATCTCTAAAAATATTTGGACACAAAGCTTCCTTTTAGATCACTTCACTGTTCTTTTTTTGTCATACACACTTTGGTCATGATGAAATCCACCTCAGTTCAGTGGTGGAATGTAACATTAACTACAAGTACTGTACTTATCTACTCATTTAAAATTCACACCTCTCTTTTATCGTCTTCATAAAAGTTAAAGTGTGGCAGACAGGGTGCAATGGACTTCACAACTTTTAATTGGACCTCTGGCATTTGTATTTAACTTAGTAATCGACTGCATGCTTACAATGCAGAGGGTATGTTTGTTATCCACACCTTCACCGGGCCAAACAGAGGCCAGTAGAGATTGCAGTAGTGAAGAAATTTGACAAATCTTCTTTGCGACGCACTGTTAGTATCAGTCACTGGTAGATCAGAGTATTGAACACAATGTTAACATGATATTTTCACTGGTCCATTTACATATTGTTTTATAAGATATTCTATTTTATTAGATATTCTATTGTCAAACCTGCACAGAAAGGAGGGGCTATAATTAGCATAAATACTCTCTCCAACACACACACAAATTATGTGCACCCTTAATGGTACTTCACTCCCACACAATATCCTCTTTGGTCTCACCACCCACTCACACACACCACACACACACACACACACACACACACACACACACACACACACACACACACACACACACACACACACACACACACACACACACACACACACACACACACACACACACACACACACACACACACACGAGGGTGGAGGGGATAGAGGTAGAGATAGATATAGTGAGAGCTATGTGCACATATTGCTTCAAGGCAACTGCTCATTTGCAGTACGGCAACTGCCAAATCCCTAAGCAAAACACACACACACACACACCCACACACCCACAGCCTCACACAGATCAGTCACTAAAATAGAACTGAATCCTAAACAACGATATGACCCTTGGGCCAAAACAAAACAATACCATTACAAAAATATACCGTGCCAGAAATGAAGTGTGCTCTCCATTTTTCCCTTTATCCAAAGTCCTAGCTTTTCATCCACCCAAATATTTACCTCAGTCATCCGAGTACGTATCTGTTCAGTTAAGTACATACTTATTCACAATGGTGGGAATTCAAAAAGACAGGTGGCATAATCTAATTCCACAAAGCCAGACCAACGCGTCAAGTGGCCAGAAGGCTGAGGGAAAGAATGTAGAAACAGTAGTGCTGCTGGACACCGGGCGCAGGCGTTGGACATGTTAGGGAAATTATATCGGATAAGAAATCTAAATGTTAATTACAGTAAGTAGAAGTATTATCAGTAAAATATATGTAAAGTAACAAAAGAAAAAAGGTGAATAGCACATGGCGTTGTGTTGTAGCAATCACTATTTTGGTGTTTCTCCCCCAGTGTTGGTGTTATGTCCGCAGTCTACATGAATTATGGCTGTGTTTTTATTTGTAGCTGTGTGCAGTAGAGACGCTGATAAACAACTACACAGTTCACAAAGTTGAGGGGCAGGACCACACCTCAAACACTTCCTGTCATATTTCTATAAATTTAAGTCTTCCTTCATGCCTCGTTTTCTGTGCTCTACCCTCCCTCTCTCTGTCTCTCTCTCTCTCTCTCTCTCTTATATCGTATCTCATAAGGTTCCCTGGAGGTCTGCTGAGCCAGGAAGCCAGGGTAGAATCTTCCCGTAGCTTTCCCCACACTGCATTCGTCATCCTGCTCCTCCATTGCCATCTGCCAGTCACTAATACATTTCATATTTCAACAAACTTCAGGTTCTGGAGTCTTGCTCTGACCTGAAACTGGTGTCCGTCCAGTTACTGTAGAGGTCTCCTACCTGTGTCCCTCACAAACCCTCCCCTTCTCTGTTCCCCTCTGCTCCTCTTGGTGTCCCAGTGTACTGACCTCTGGTAGAGCTGGCACGCTGCCTATGTGCCTTCATTATTTATAGTATACATTAAATATTCATGAACATACACACACAAAAACAGTTTAATATATATATGTGTATTTTCCAACAGCTACAATATCTCCACATCTTTCTCTGCCATGTCCACCTGATTGTTATTGTCTTTTCTTTTTTCTATCTCTCCCTCTCTGATCAGAGTTACATCACTGTGGCTGTGACCTGGCCTTAGGTTACTGCAGAGGTATGCAGTGGCATACCTGTAGAGTGTACCTGTAACACTGGCTGAGCATTAAGTTACACAACAGGCTGCAGTTCGCACCTCAGGAAACCTTTCTCAGCCAACAAGAGCGGTCACTGTCAACTTAGTTAGACTGAGGATCAATTAAGCTGCTGAACAATACAAGTGTTCACAGGAATTATTCAATAATCAGCTTTACGATTTCTATGGTAATCTCTACCATCTCTTTCTCGGTCATTTTGTGACTTGTATTAGTGCTGTGCAAGTGTCAACATGTTCTCAAATGCTTTCCTCAAATCTTGTTCCCAGGAGAGAACATGCCACTGCATGCACAGTCACTGGGTGGTCCACATGGTTCTGTCCTTTACATGTTATGTCCCTAATGTACAATAACAGCCGAAACAATTTGTCAATTATCAATAAACAATCTGGAACTATTGTGATACTCATTTTCTGCACTCTCAAATGTGAGGATTTTCACTTTTTGACATTTCTTTGTAATATGTGATTGTAATGTTTCTTAAATCTAGTTTTTGGATAACACAAGGAATTTGAAGGCACCGCCCCGGGCTTTGGGAAGTTGTAATGAGCATTTTTCTTACACTTTTCTATAAACTAAATTTGATTCACTAATTGCTTTTAAAAGATGTTCACAAAATGAACTGATGCAGGCCAAATAATCGTGTAAAATACTGGAATTTAAATGATACACTTTCATCATAAGTGTCATTTCAATAAAAAACTAAAGCCCCTGTACATAACCAATGATTTAGATTATTCATGTCAAAGTGTAAAAATGGAAGTTATTTTAAATCTTGTTCAGTACACACATGCAATGCAATGCAGTTACACAAATGCTCATGTAGCTTTTGTGGGGGTTTTTTTTTATCTGCCACACTTCACAGGCAGTACTCACTCATGAAACTTGTTTTTGTCAGCTATAGCTCTTTGAAGTGTTCCACGTTGCCCCGACCCCTCCCCAACAGTCACATGACATCATTATGTAACGAGTGGTTGTCAATCAATACAGTCCTCCCGTCAAACTCTCTGTATTTCAATAGTGTGAAGAGGCGGGCTCAAACAGACAGCAACACACACCTCTTACAATTTAACAAGAGTACCTCAACGTAGCGTCAGTAAGATGAGAATACATCTTTTGTTTACTCTTGCACTAAAACAAGTAGCAGTTAATGTTTTCTTTGAACATCATTTCCATCGTATGGATCATAATGTCTATATGGGCTAATGTATTTGGGTTGACTTTTCTCAACAGGGAATAGTTTACTTCTATAAAGTTTTAAATTGCAAGCAACTTACCAAATGTCATTTGTTTACCAAACAAACTGCTAACCCTACTGAAGCTTTAATACGTTTAATAATGATGATTTACTATTTTAAGTATTTAAGTATTTTCTTTATTTTCTTCTTTTCACACCCCTCCCCCCCCCCGTTTCCCCCCATTTTTTTCTTTCTACCATGTTTTTCTCCTCCCCCTCCTGTCCCCCCCTTGTTGGTAGAACACAGCCTCTTCCTCTAATGAGCTGCCAGTGTGTGTGTGTGTGTGTGTGTGTGTGTGTGTGTGTGTGTGTGTGTGTGTGTGTGTGTGTGTGTGTGTGTGTGTGACGCAGTGACACGCTGTAGAGTGATGTCCTAGATTTAGATACCGTCAGACTCAGTGGCCAGGTCCAATGCTACGACACACGGAGTGGCAAAGCTCTCTCGTTGGTCTTATTTATTCATCTGTAGCTGTTGAAAGTACGTCACCTATAGTGTCACTCACACAAACACAAGACACAGTGTTACCTGGTTGGATACCCTGCTGTCACTCACTTGAGTATCTAACAGTGGGATCTGACTATCGGACCGAGGTTAAAGTTGAGCGGTGCGCCACGCCAAGGGTAAATCGCTTACAGCTAGTTGGGCGCCTCTGCTCTCCCAATAGCAACAAAATGGCACAGCCAGCAGTGAGCGGTTTTACTGCTGAACATGCAGGCGGCTTGAGCAGCCATAATGCTCCCATGATGGGGGAGGCTCTTTCAGCCTCTCATTTGATTTTTACATGATGACACAATATGAGCTGTAACCTGCAAATCAGGACTGTGCACTCAGCTAAAGCACAGCTAAGCTCTCCATTGAGAATAATGGCCATGTGTGACTAATGTGAAAGCTTGGTTACTTTCTGACTGACAGGATCAGCCATTTTCACATTGACTGGTATACTGACTGACTTGACTACAACACTTCTCCATCAGATCTTCTCCCTGACCACGTACTGGCAGACCTGGCACAGTGTTTAAAAAGCCTGGAGAGAGGTTTGGGCGAGCCAGACTATAGTTCCTGTTTCTGTTTCTTGCTCTTCCTACTGTCTCAGTGAAGAAACAACATCCTGATGAGTGGGGTGAAAGACTGAAAGAAGAAGCCGATGTGACTAGAAGAAGAGCAAGAGGATAAAGACGAGAAAGCAAGAGGAAGAAAGTCAATAATCCGAACAAAAAACGCCATTCACCTTGGGCACCTCCCCTTGTGTGTGTGTATGCGTCTGTAAGGGCTTATATAAGGGGGCTGAACAGCCTACGCCAATGTATAAATACCCATGATGCCGCTGGTGAAGCAGGGAGAAGGGTCAAGGGAGTGAGTCAGCACACCCATATCACTCCTCCTCTTTATCTCTCCTTCCATCAATCCATCCATCCTTTCTTCATCTTCTCGATTCTCCTCCTATACATCTATAATCTTTCCTGCCGTTACAGAGGATTTCACTTGGCATGTAAACTATGACCTGCAGTCGCTGACGATCGTAAGATCGTAAGCCAGTGTAAACAAAACAAAACAATCAATTACACTTTCACAAAAACACCCTTTTAAATTGCAGTTCTTTGATGTCAAGGTTTTCAAAAGATCTGTCGTGCTGAATTATTGTTAAAACCGTTTGAGATTCTCCTCACTGCGAGTGGGACCCAGATTCCCCTCAAACAAAGCCCGCCTGTTTGCGATCCTGGCTCCGAAATGGTGGAACGACCTCCCCATTGATGTCAGGTCAGCAGACAGTCTTCACACCTTCCATCGCAGACTGAAAACTCTCCTGTTTCGACTGCACCTCGGCCAATGAACTAAATAACTGTTCTTTGTATGTTGCATTTATATTGGTTTGGCTTATTTATAGCTAATAGTTGAATTTGTATTCTATTGTTTCTGTATATTGCACTTATGTTGCACTTCAAACTGGCTTATAAGCTATTGTACTTACCCAAGATTCTTGCTGTTCGGAGTTGTATCTGCATGATTGTTTGCACTTTTTGTACGTCGCTTTGGACAAAAGCGTCAGCTGTAATGTAATGTAATTTAAGAACTACAATTCTATTCATTTTCTATTTGATTCAGGTTTTCTTTTTTTTGTCTGAGTCCATCTGTTCTTCAAGAGGTCGTGCTGTGTTTTTAATTTCAGAATGGCCCGGAGCACACAGAGAGACGCTCGCTCATTTAATTTTACTCCTCTCAGGACACACTGTGTGTGTTGCTGACACTGACGGCTCACATGCAGTATGTTCATTGCTGGTTCGTGTTGGAGTTAAGCCTGGATGATGACTAGTCTGATTTCTTACAGTACTCTTGTGACAGTATTTCTCAAAAATATTGTTTTTGATAATTGTGTTTTCTTTAGGTAATACGTCTTTTACAGACATATTTTCACTAGTCAAACTTTCCATAAATGCACAACAAGACAATATTGCATTTTATACATGTAAGAAGAAAATGCTATCGCTAAATGATAGCCGTTTCACACATCATTTCCACATTGATAACAATTGTTAAAGAGTGTCTGCAATTACATCTAATACCGTAGATAGCTGGCCTGACAGCAAACTGGAGCTAACTGATCAGGAATCAGCGAAGTGCTTGGACTTGACACAAAGACCCAGACTTACACAAAATAATCAGTTTTCTCATCTTACCACACACGACGAGTCAACGGTATGAAACTATCAACCCAGTCTGTTGAAGCAATGGAGAAGTGACGTGTCGGCTGGCAAAAAGACACAACCCAGTCGCAGAAGAAGAGGAGGAAGGAGGAAGAGTATGATAGGGTCAAGTGAAAACTGACCGTAAAGTTCAATGATCCCTGACAGAAACATTGGTTTGACTGAAAACAAAACTTTTACAAATAAGCATTACAAATCTTCAATCTTCTTAATCCTTGTGTGGAATCTGAATAATTATTCAGTGCAAATTGAGATAGTGTACTCTATCTATTGTTCATTTTAATACGGGTCATTTGTACTTGACCACACAGTTAAAATATCTAATTAAATGAGTAGACTTGTGAGAAGAAGATACAGTACTTTGTAATATGTGTTAGACTTGTGAACATCACCTAATGCTGCATGTTATTCCTCTCAATAGTGTATCTTACATTGAATTATGAAAAAAAAGGAGACACTACAGTCTGGCTGGCTTCACGCGCCGTTTGATTTGAGTTTCTTCGCCGTGCCAGCGCTGTGAAGGAATTCTGGCACGATACGATTTTACGTGGTCTAACTTACACCTCCACCCTTATCCTCTCTCATTCACGGCATCCCTCTCACTGACTTTCATTCACTCCAGCTCCATCTCTCCATTTCTGTCCATCAGAGCCCGTCCGTCTGTCTCTTTCCTTTCATCCCACTCTCTCCGTCTGATTCTTTTATCGCTCACTTTTGATGTTACTTTTAGTTCCATTTCCTTCCTCTCTTTTATCACTTTCTGTCTCCATCGGACTCTCGTTCGGTCTCTAATGCTTCATTTCATTGCACTTTTGTCAGAGTTGCATTGGTCATGCAGTTGTAAATTTCCCAGTGTATCTGCAAACGAGCCGCTGCACTACAGTTAGGATGTGCAGTGCCTTTCCTATGGACACGGTGATCGAGCTTGCATCTGTTTCTTTCAAATGTGCAGATGAAATCAAACGTGCAAACCTCAGCTAAACATGACAAGGAGGGGATTGATCGTCATTATTTTTATAATGAAGTAAGTATGACTGGGTATTGATAGATTTCTTCTGATACAGGGTCAAAACAATGCCTGCATGTCAGTAACAAAATGATTTACCAGCAGCTGTGGTTGGTGGCAAATCAAAGTGTTAGACAGATTAAAGTTTTAACCTGATGATGATGCTACATGAAAAGTTAATGCATCAGCAAAGTAATTATGATTTCTCCTCTGGGTACCATGAATACGTGTATAAAATATCAAACCATCCAACAGTTGGTGAGATATTTCAGCCGCGGTCCAATCTCAAGGTGATGTCTTAAAATAGTTTGCTCTGTCCAACCAACGTATATAACAAAGAGAAAAGCACAGCAAATGTTTTTTGATTGATAATTAACTTGAAAAAATGTATCGATTATGAAAGTTGTTTCGAAATTGATCTTGTATCAATCGACTGATCAAATAATTGACATTGAATTGATAGTCGTTTCAACTCTGACGCACATCGTCATCTACAACTACAGATGTTCAATATCCAGTCCTACATCATTAATCTCTGTACAAACAGTGCTTCTCTGTTCTTCTTCCATCTGTGTGTGTGTGTGTGTGTGTGTGTGTGTGTGTGTGTGTGTGTGTGTGTGTGTGTGTGTGTGTGTGTGTGTGTGTGTGTGTGTGTAGGGCCCTTAGTTTCCTCTTAAAGCCTACATCTACCTCCACAATGGCAGGCAACTGCAGAACATGTCCATCCAACACACACAAAACACAAAAATAAACACACACGCACACATCTCCTGCACTCTACGTCAACGTTTCTCCTCTCTGCTGCCCTCCTCCCTTTACCCTGCCACTTTCTCCCTCTTAACTCCCCCGTAAACAATACCTGCTGTTTTGGTCCAGACAGCAAGAAAAATAACCGAGGGGAGGAGAGAATAAGTAAGACAAATAGAAAGCTTAAGTGCATACATTAAGTATGTATGACTGTTGAGTGCATTTAATTTGCTGAAGAGCATAATCGTTATCCTCAACATTCAGTTTCATCTAATCTACTGATTTACTCATTAATTCAGAGAGAGAGAGAGAGATAAAGAGAAAGAGGATGAGTGAGAAAGAGTGGAGAGAGAAAGGACAGAGGGGTGAGAGTGAAGAGCTGCAGATATTGACAAGAGAGTCGATGAGACTAACTGGTTTGAATACCAAATAATGAACTAAATTCAAGTTGCAAAGATGCTAGCAATTATTTAATGGAACATACATGTTGGCACGATACCACAAGTCTGATAATGTGACTTATATCTATGGTCATTTCACAACATGTTGTTGTACAGGCTGGCATTGACAAAAAACATGAAGGACCGTCTCTTAACTCTGGTCAACAATCTACTGCGGGTTTGTGCTACAATATGATCCATCACCAACAATAGTCCACTTTGTGAAAGCTTCCCCTGTACTGGTGCTCATCTTTTCTTTAAAATCCTGCAGCACATTGTAAGTGATGCATTATGGACCGCAAATGGACTGCATTTTATTCAGCGCTTTGGACAATTCCCTGCTCAGTCACCCATTCACACACACATTAACCCACCCATGGCAGTGAGCTACCATGCAAGACACCAACCTCAACATCAGGTTCAGTGTTTAGCTGAAGACACTTCAACACGTGGAGCTCCAAACACCAGCCCTGCAAATAGTATAATAGTATAACTATTTTCTTTTACTCTGAAGTCTGGATTGCGTAGAGGCTCATTTAAATAAAAGTACTTATTTGCTCTGCAATGAGACATTAACACAATGTAAAGGAATTTTCTTAAACCTGCAGACACATAGCTTTGCAGTAATGTGTAGATATACTGATGAAGAGTGCAAAAAGAGGAAAGAACTTCACGAGTGGGCAAATTGTGTGAGTGGTGTGTAGCTATATTTACCATGTCGTTCCACACCATACAGCATGCACCCTGTTTTCTTTCTTTTTCTTATCTCTGCAGCCGTGACTTTGTAATTCTAATGAAAATGTTTTTTTACAGTCTTTGGTTCGTCTCACTCGATGCTTGGCAACAGACCAGTGCTGCCTGGCCCCACACACACACACACACACACACACACACCTTTACTCTTCCGTCTGGCCCTTTCTAAAACATAAATGGTGTTACAGGAAAAACATCATTATGGTTATACCGGTTAATTATAATAATTAATCTATGAAGAAGAAACAACAAATAATTATGTTTAATTGAAGATATAGCAGGTGGATGATATTTGAGCAATATTCTCTCTCTCTCTCTCTCTCTCTCTCTCTCTCTCTCTCTCTCTCTCTTCTACTCTCTCCTAGAGCTCATGGAGTCTCAAAATCAACACTTATATTCGTAAACTGATAAATGGTCGGACAGGAAACAATAGAAGGAAATTAATGAGGGGTGAGCAAGGTCGGGAGGCAGACTGCTGGGGTTAGAGTGGAAGAGGAACAGATGGCAGCTGAGAGAGAACAAGGAAGAGATGTGAAGGGAGGAGGGACACAGAAGCAGAAAGTCAAAGAAAGAAGGAGACATAAAGATGGAGGCGGGGAGACAGAAAAAGAGGTCTGGGATCACTGCTCTCCTGTCGGCCTGTGTCCCTGTTGCTAGGATACCATCCATAGATGAATGGGTTAAAGTATCTCAGGAGCAACAGTGACATAGTTAGCCGGTACACACACACACACACACACACACACACACACACACACACACACACACACACACACACACACACACACACACACACACACTAAACTTGGAGTCCTTAATGCTGTGGATGAAACTGAGCCACGACGTTATGTCCGAGAAATTAATGTTTGTTTTACTGGCAGGAAGGTTTGTAGGGTAAACATGTAATAAACTGTAAAATCCCCATAAACATGCTATGAACAGGATATCATCAAACCCAGTTGCTGCAGCTGTGTACAGTAGCAATTGTGGACATGCATTATATGGTCTTACAAGAAAACTGCTGCTCACTTTTGTACAGATCCAGTGCTACGTGTGTTTTATGTAGTTTGTATTGAAGGAAACCAGATGCATTACAGACGCCTCAGTAAAGACAGAGCAGCACCTTTGCAACCTTGCATAAGAAACTGACTGTATACATCCATGTTGGTGGAAATATATTTCAGATTCAACGTCTGAAACTTAATGAACTTTTGTCCAAGAAATTATATCGCTGTACATTTTCAAACCCACAACAGCAGCACAGCAGCATCTCACCCCCAGCAGTTAGTAATCCAGGTGGGCCATTCCACCTACACACCGTGATTCACGTTTTAGAAATGTATCTCGTCATTTCATCATATTGCCCGATCAGGTTCAATCGTAGATCAGCGCCATTAAAAACAACAAATACAAAGTGGGGCAAAGGTCCTGTGACAGTGGTCATGGAGGAGACAAGTGATGGGAAAGTGAATAATTAGAGAACGATGAGCAGAGGGGGCATATAGTGGTGGAGCAATGTGGGTGGAACAAAGTCAGTAAGACACCTTTACTGACAGACAGTAGTGTGGTAGATTCACACAATCATACAGAATTTCTACCACTGTTTTCCAGAATGTTATTGCACAAAGCAAAATATTAAAATTAATTGAAACAGTCTTACAAGATACAAGGTGATGGTGTAAACATCTGTCCAACATTGTTTTACATGAGGAGTTGAAGCACATGAAGAAGAAACTCATTAGTAGAGTATCATACTTTAATCTTCTTAGCGTCAGCTGCTAAAGTACACTAGAATTACCACGACTGTATGCCTCCGCCAACTAGTCAATTTGTAGTTTTCTGTCTATCCAAAATGTCATCACTTCATCATTTTATCCTATTAGACATGTGTGTGAACTTGTCATCATTTGCATATGAAATCTTGAAGTACGGCAAAAAGTTTGTTGTGAGGTCACAGTGACCTTAAAACTTTGTCCACCAAATTCTTATCAGTTCTTCCTCGAGTCCAAGACGGCCGTATGTGGCAAAATTAGAAAAATAATCCCTCAAGCGGTTACTGAGATATCACGTTCACAAGAATGGAACAGATGGACGGACGGACACCCCGAAAACATAATGCCTCCAGCCTCGACTATTGCCAGCGAGGAGGCATGACAACACACGACCATGCTCTAGAAAGTGGACATTTTTATTTAATTTTATTTGACTGGTGCAATAAATAGGACAAGGGTTTGTCTTGGTGTGACACAGTATTAATGCAGTAACGTAGTATAAAGAAATAATTACAAATGGTATGTTCACTCTTTGCAACAAAACAGCACTGCAGCTTCAACGCAGCAGCCGCTCATCCTTTCACATTCTACTCATAGGGGCTTTAATGACGCCTGATCACCTGCCAAAGAAGCTGGTGGCAGCAGGTTAAGTTTAAACAACTGAAACTACTTAGTTACAGTCATGGAGAGATCGCCCAAGAGAAGTTTGTTTGTTTTGCCTCTGATTGCTATAAGCTGATGAACACAGACACAATGGATTATGCTCTTCTTCCTGATTTCCTGTAAGCTTTCCTACAACAGATTTAAGTTTCATAGTGTTTTTTGTTGATGGCAACGAATAAGGTGTTGGCTTTCTACTATATCCCTGCTTTTGAGTCACGCTCGGGGCATGGTTCGGAGGGTGGCAGTATGTCAGATATGTTGGTTACACCATCATAAGGTTCATATTTGTGAAATGCCTCATCAACTATTCAATGGATTTCCACAAAATATATTACAGGCATTTATGTTCCCCTCAGGATGAATTGTAATCACTTTAACAAAAACTGCGTAAATAAGGTAAAAGGTAACCCCTGCACACTTACACAAAAGTGTATCAATGACTACGTTTCTATCCTACTTGGATCTTCGTCAGGTCCGAATGTTTGAAAAATGAAAACCACTCCCGTATTTATATATCATGCACACCAATAGGCAGACAAGCTCTGTGAGGGCAGGTGTGGTTCATCCAAAACATCCACAAACAATTCACAACCTACATAAAAACAGCAATGCAAAAGCCATAAAGGAGACGAAATCTTGACTACATGTACAGAAATTGGGTCTAAACACTAGTGGTGGGCGGATCGATCTAAAATATTGATGTATCGATACCAACGTTGGTATCAGTATCGATCAATACTTGCGTGTTAAGATCGATACTTAAGTTTCAGTTTCTCTTATGTTCAGTACACAATTCCCGTTAAATCATCGTGGTTTTGCATGTGCACTGCAAACTAAGTGTTAACACCGCTCCTCTCGCTCACTTCACGCTCATCATTATCACTCTGCCCCTGCCCCTCAAAAAGAATTTAAAAATAAATCACACTACGCACCCCTCAAGCCTCTTTTCTAAGTAAAAAGTATCGGTATCGGTAACACTGGCCCTATATTTACTTGGTATCGGAACGATACCAAATTTTTCAGTATCGCCCACCACCTACTAAATACTCTTTACACAAGTTATCTAGATCAAATTAAAAATAAAGAAAAGAGTACACCGTCTGATTTTTTACAAATCTATGTTTTAGGATGAAAAGATTAGACGGAAAAACTAATTACATTCCCATAGTCCTTAGCATGAAAGATAAAGAACATGGTAAGCATTATACCTGCTAATCATCATCATTGTTAGCATTTAGCTCAAAACACTGCTGTGCCTGAGTACAGCCTCGCCGAGCCACAGGCATGGCTGGAGACTTTTAGACGGTTCATTACATTTCTTGACATAGTTATGATAATATCTTCCCTTCAAACAAGTCATCATTTACATTGTGATAACTCTAAATGTAGTTACTGGG
Source organism: Cottoperca gobio (assembly GCF_900634415.1). Taxonomy (NCBI): domain Eukaryota; kingdom Metazoa; phylum Chordata; class Actinopteri; order Perciformes; family Bovichtidae; genus Cottoperca; species Cottoperca gobio. Next base: position 14,674,398 of record NC_041362.1, on the reverse strand, counting down.
AGCTGGTGTCCATTTTTGTTTGTTTGTGTGTGTGTGTGTAGGCTGTGATGCCAAACAAGCTTGACCCACATTGTCTGTCTGCTCTGTGCCGCTATGTCTCCTAGGTGTCACCGTGGCAACGGGTGTACTATTGCCGCAAATGTCAGCAGCAAGGAACGACAACGAAGCCCAGAAGGAGATAGTCTGTCAATCTGTAACTGGAAGTGAGTACAAGCTCACACACACAGACACACAAACAAACACACTCCTCATGATCAGAGTCTTTAGATGTGTGAAAGTAGATTGGAGAAAAAAGGAGGCGGCCCTCACTGACAAGTAAAATTAGACTTTGTTCTTCCACAGGTAGGTGTGTGTGTGTGTGTGTGTGTGTGTGTGCATCTGTGTGTGAGAGACAAACACACACAGACGCATCAGATAGCCACCACTGATGGCTGATAAACGTTTTAAAGTTGGCGATACGTATATTAAATAAGGCATACACACAGTCTCTCACGTTAGATTCTCAAACACGTTAACACACTGACAGAGAGTACATACACACATGACCGCTCTTTAACACCCTCCGCATTAAACTGAGAAGAGGAAGCAGTTATGGGAAGAAACACACACTGCGTGTTACTGTTAAAAAAAACTAATACTATAAACAAATAGGGTCTCAGTTTACATGCAAGTGAAGGTCAAACTGAAAATCACCAAAACAGAAATTGCATGAATACATAAAATTTGTTTTAACTTATAACTCCACTTCTTAAATTCCTCTTTTAAACTAAACTGGAGCTTCAAATGGGTGCGGCAATCAATACAACCTACACAGCAGATATTATATATATATATATATATATATATATATATATATATATATATATATATATATATATATATATATATATATAATATTCAGAATGATCCTCACCACCTAAAACATATGATTCATATTAGGTTGTTGTGTGCCTTGAGCGCAAGCCGCTTAGGATGCAAGTTTGTTGTGTCTGAAAAGCACCAGGGGAATGTAGGAAAAATCAATGCACTATAATGCTGCAATATGTTTGGCCCCATCAATATGCCGACTGAGGCTCACTATCAGAGTTGTTTCACGCACTACAGTAGCATGGCATCAAATACTGCACAATGGTGTTATATAATGTGAACGCTTGTAAATGCTGAAAATAACACAGTAAACTTGAAAAACTGATTGGGCGAGGTCAATGCGTCGCTGAAAATAATCAGGAAGCAGACTTAAAGAACTCACAGAATGCATCGGCAACATTTTGAAAGGTTTTACTGCGACCATGACGATTCGTATGACACAGGTTTCGAAAGTCTGTTAGTCGTTTGGTCGGTTCGCCGCTTTGATCTATACAGAAATATTTCAACAACTATTGCATTGATTACCTTGAAGGTTTGTACAGACGTCCATGGTCCACAGATAATGAACAAGTACTGATTTTGGTGATCCCCTGACCTTTCCTCAAGCCCCACAATGAAGCTGATATTGGGTGTTTTGAGCTAAATATATACTATTAGATGTATGTTGCACCAACATTCTCTTCCTCGGGATGAATTGTAATCACTTGGTTCATCTCATGATCCTTTTCCTTTTGAGCTATCATCAGGTCAAAACGTCCCTTTGTCCAATACTTTGTCTTAATTTGTCTACCTGTAACACTAATGACATTCCCACCAGCCTCAGCTGTACTTTGTGTTTAGGACTTAAAATGCTAACATACAACTAGGATGGTGAACATTATTCCTGCATAAAACCAGCATGTTAGCTCCGCTCCCGACACACACATAGACGTGCGCGCACACCTACAGTCAGAGACAGAGCGGAGGAAAGGTAAGGAGAGAACTTTAAAAAAATCTGCGCGCCCCCCCCAGAGCAGTAAACCTAGGGGAAACACAGAAGCAAATTACAAATCATTCATAACCTTTTGTACAGTTAAATGCAATAGGTCTAATTGTTTCAAAATCCCACGGGACACCAGGATGAGTCTCACGGCACACCAGTGTGCACACCGTTTGGGAACCACTGCCCTATTTGACAGCTATGTGTTTTCATTATCTACAAGCAAGCACATGAAGCAGATGCCAAATGTATACTTCGCTCTAACACTTGCAGAAAGAGATCCAATGAATTGCCGAGTTTTTGTGGTGTGCAGCTTCTTCAGTTATAAAAAATATTCTGCTTATCAACCTAAAAATCTTAGAAATGACAATCCAAGGATATTTGTGTTCACAGCAGATTTTACAGAATGTTTTCACAGCTGTGGACAACCTGCATCATACTGAGCAAAATTGACACAGAGTGCCATATGTCTGACAGAGATATGGTAGTAGATGTCTGAATTTACACTATGAAATGTTGAACCACAAGACAACATATCTGTATTTGACATTACTCACAGGCGCCAAGCAAATTCACAATATACAAATCATGGCTCGCACAAAACTCAGATAAACAAGTATTTTGAACTTGAAACTTTGAAATTATGAACTTCTAGCAACTGAGTGTTTCTAAATTGGATCATTTGAATAGAAATTTCCTCAAAATATTTGATATTCTTTGATCAAGATGAAGAAAATGTCTGTTTTGTTACAATAGGCTTCCAACTTTTCAAATGCTAGATCCCTGATGCAGTAGTATACATGCATTTCACAGAGAAATACTATAAATGTTTAAAGATATTTAAATATACATTATTTAAAGCTGCGATCTCTTTTAGCACAAGGCAGGGTTGAGAAGCCCCAGTTTCATATATTATTCTGCAATCAGTGCTTTCTGTTATCTGAATAAACACCTTTTGTCTGCCTCTGTTGCTTTTTAATCCTTTTCTTTTTCTGGCGCTTTTAAATGCTCTCCCTTCACACCTACACACTCACTCCTCCCTCCTCTTCCACCCCCTTCTCCACTCCCCGATCCATCCATCCATCCATCCATCCATCCCATTTGGTGGTACTCTCATTGGAACACTTGGGCTATTTATAAAAGCATCAAAGCCCACAGCTTCCAACACACAGCCGCTAGAGAGAAAGAGGGGGAGATAGAGAGTGAGGTGGAGGGAGAAGTGCGGAGCTGGAGAAATGGTGGAAGGAGGGGAGAGGGGGAACTAAGACGAGCATGGCGGGAGAAAGACAGAGAGAGACATATTGAGAAAGAGAACAATGAAGGGGAAGAAGAGGGAATAATTGGCAGAGATAGGGAAAGGAACAGAAAGATGGACAAAAAGGGGGGAAGATGAGGAAGAAAGAGAGTGAGATAGAAAGGAGAGAGCGATAGGTCGAAAGAAATCAGGGAAACAGAGAGCAGTGGAGGTGGAGAAACAAAAGACTGGATGACAGAATCAGATATGTTTTGATCCATTTCCCTTTGCTTCAGGATCTCAATGATACACCTCTACATCAGCAATGTGTGTGTGTGTGTGTGTGTGTGTGTGTGTGTGTGTGTGTGTGTGTGTGTGTGTGTGTGTGTTATTCTGCGTTTGTGCATGCATTTGTGTGAGCTGTGCACGTGTGTGCATGCATGCATACGTGTGTGCATGCATGCATACGTGCATGTGTGTGTTTTTCTGTGTAGGAGGCAGATTTTCGATCTGGAGAACTCCCACCCACACAGGTTGGAGTTTCAGAAACACCTGAGCTGCGTTCGCCACTGCCAACAGACACAGATTGGCTTGATGGTTGCTGGTGAAAGCAAGAGACACCCGATTAAACCAACACACAAAAGACGCCAGGAGTCAAAGGGAAACTTGAATATAGAACTCTTGAATAGTGCTTTTTATAATAAAAAAAATCATTTTAAAGAGCTGCAGCAAACGACCCCTTTATAGGCTTGTTTTAGGTGCAGTCCACACTCCATGCCTACACCATTTTATCTCTCTTTTCCTCTCTCTTGTCTCTGTTCTACCTCTTCTTCCCTGTCCATTATCTCCTCTGCCTGGCAGAAAACATTTCACCCACCACCTCTCTGCTCAAGTGTCATTCCAGCATACTTTCTCATTCATTTACAACCATCTGCCTTGCTTCATTTATTCACTTTTTAAATTTATATATGTAATTGTTCTCTGCCTGCAGGAGCATACCACTCGGGTTTTGTGCAGTACTCTCGAACAAGAACACGATCGAATTCTTTAAAATGAAAACAGACCGTAAAACGATGTACAGCCATTTGTCTTGATGGCCTCATCAGCAACAGCACAGTATGTTTTGGTATGCACAAGACGACCTCATATACACGATAAAAGGATTATATTTAGCAGGCTGAATAGAATGGTGGATTGAATACATTATGGAGAACTTACACAGCATGCATCCCTTCTATTGCTGCGCTGATTCATTCTTCCTCAATCCTTCATCATTTCCTCTTTTTCGAGGCGAGCCTCCTCTCTCTTCCCTGTATTATCTTAGCATAGACTGCACTGTATGTTCTCTGTGTGATTCATATTACATCATGTTACATGACAAGACCACGGAGAAAAGCGCACGTTTTTAGTGTTTGCTCTCAAGACATGTAACATGCCTTTCATCCTTACGGTTTTCCCTGCGCTTGCTATGAGCTACTTTCATTGGAACTCTCAAGGATATCACATGTAATCCTCCTCCCCTTCCTTCCCACTCACTTTCTCCCCTTTTGTCTCTCCTTCTTCCCTCTATGAATTCCACCCCCACTTTATCTTCCTTTGCTTCTCCCTCCTAATCTCCCCATCCTTCTTTTCTAAATTGTCATACATCTAAATTCTGTCTTTACCTCCTTATTGCCCTATTTGCCACGTCTGTCACACTTCCTGCCACTCAGTCCCCCCCTCCATTCCTCTCAAAAGGGATAATTTGTCCATTATCCCAAGTCTGTAAGGAGACAGCGGAGGACACTCGACAGCCTTTTACACACTGATATCCAACACACACCCACACCTTGTATTCATAGAAGTAAGACCTTCCTTTGTATTACTCATGTAAAGTATTCAAACACTTTTCCAACCAATGAAAAAGTAGAGATGAGAAATAAAACTATAATAAATAAAAAAGAAATAAAATAAAAAGCATCTGAAACTCACCTTTCATAGGATTCAGATGTGTCTGTTCAGTGTCTGTCATAAAGAGTTGTTTCTGCGGTCAGCTTCAAATGTATGTACATGGCAATAGACTATATACATACTCGGCATACAGATAAACAATACTGTGCATGTTATCTTAATAGCTGATATTGATTGGTGTGTAATGGAAAGTTTAAATAGTGCTGAAATCAAACAAGACAATCCAATGTTTGTGTTAGTTCAAGCAGGAAATGTAAGTTGTACACATCACATGCTTTGTGGGTATGCATATTACCACAGGATGCTTTCTGAAACCTGTTAAAAGCTGATGTTGGGGTGTAAGTCCTGCCCCCAGCCTCCTTCTGCTGAATCTACAGCATTGCTTCCTGAATTGATACGGCAGAGAGCAGGACCTATATCCCCAAACACCGTATTGTCACTCGTTCATTTGACTTCAAGGCAAGAATCCTCCTGGCTTAACTCCATAGTAGTGTGTAATGTGCAGCAAGCTGTTAAAGCTCACAACAAAGCAAGATAGACTAAACTGTGGGCAAAAATCTATATGTATTTCATGTTACTGTGTTAACAAAAAGCAACTAAAAATATATCTACTTGATGTAGCACAGGCAAATCTAACTTCCTTTTGTTCACCCATGACAAGGCAGAATGAAGACTAAGAGGAACAAATGTCACACTATTAAATGCTGTTAATGATGCTTAGCTTTGTTTAACCTATGACACACTTTGTTTTGCAGCTCATTTACAACTAAATGGGCTTACAATAGCAATAAACAAACAGGTATTTTAATTCATGTTTGAGCATGAAATCGTGGCAAAAGTTGCAAAAATAATCTTCCTCTTCTGGATCACGACACATAAAGCATCAGAAATTAAGGAGGTCATTAGAAGCTACAAAACCCTGTGATGTTACAATTATCAGGTAAGAGAGAAGTAATAAGAAATGCAAAGAGAAACTTGAAGCGCCGTGTGAGACAGTAATGGCACTGGTTTGTCCGCTCAAGTCCCAAACTACTGATGAACTCACAAGAAACAGAGGAGCTGTAGTTTACACAGCCTGCCAGCCTCTTATTGATGATTTGACCTTTCATTAAAAAGACATGTAAACACAGCGTCCATAAACACTATTTCTCTCAGATTCTGTTTGAGTTATTCATACTATAATATCTAAATAGAGAGATAGAAATTCACCTTATCATACACTACAATCACGCTGCATACACACAAACACCCTCCATTTAGTTGTGTGAAAACTATATGACTGTCAAACAAACACAACCATGTATAAACCCAAGAGGCAAAGAACACCTAAACACTGATCTCATGTCACTACTAGAAGAGTGTGTGTGTGTGTGACCTTGCAGAGGAATTCCCTTTCTCCCCAAGCTCTAGGGAAATGATACCCTGCTCCAGACGGAGAAAATGGATAGGAGAGCAACTCAGGAAATACACACCAACGCACACAAACCTGATGGAAGAAGCAAACTGTTGCTAAGTCTCTCACACACACACACACACACACACAACGTTATTGTGAACACCAAGTGGAGTGAAATCTAAATAATGTCTCCTTTCCTCTTCCTCCTTTACCAATCCATCCATCCATCTCTCTATCTACCAGTGCCATCCCTGAGCCCAGGTATCAGAGTCAGTGCCCCAACACCTGAACACACACACACACACACACACACACACACACACACACACAGTCTAAACTTGGAGTCCTTGGCGTGACGCACCGCTCAACTTTAACCTCGGTCCGATAGTCAGATCCCACTGTTAGATACTCAAGTGAGTGACAGCAGGGTATCCAACCAGGTAACACTGTGTCTTGTGTTTGTGTGAGTGACACTATAGGTGACGTACTTTCAACAGCTACAGATGAATAAATAAGACTAACGAGAGAGCTTTGCCACTCCGTGTGTCGTAGCATTGTAACCTGGCCACTGAGTCTGACAGTATCTAAATCTAGGACATCACTCTACAGCGTGTCACTGCGTCACACACACACACACACACACACACACACACACACACACACACACACACACACACACACACACACACACACACACACACACACACACACACACACACACACACACACACACACACACACACACACACACACACACACACACACACACACACTCACACTCACACTCACACTCACACTCACACTCCCTACAGCGGGTCCTACACTGCAGCGGATGCTTACTCTAAAAGGACACTATACACACAGGCCAATTAACAGCTAACCCACTGCTGTGCTGAACAGCACCTCTTCCATCCTACGGCATATAGACGGTTGCGTCTTAATATTTCACTGTTGCTAGGAGACGTAAAAATCCTTGAACACATCCAGTTGGCTGGAAAACAAGTGGCAAGTGGAAAACATAGACTTTAAGCAAATTGATAAAAGAAAAAAACACACAAAAGCCCAACGCACCATGACATTTTTATCAACTGGATATGTTTCTCTGATAGTTAATGTCATTTCCTGTGGCAACTAGTGGTGTAAGAAAACATCGATAAACTTCAAAATTATGTACTGTATAGATTCTGATGAAACTATACCTTTTTAATTATTAGTTTACGTGTAAACTGTGGCAGACAGAGGTTCATTGTGTTTTTATGTTGGATGTTGCAGGGACTGTGATAACTGCAAATGCAGATCCCACTGTTTTGATTGCATAAAAAAAGTAAACTTTTTTGAACTCAGATTATATGCATATGTCGGCATGTTCTTTATACTATGAAAATAAATTAAAAGAAAGAAAGGTAGATCAAGGTCTCCTCGTCAGTATGACGTTTCGAAGTAGTACTAAAGTGCCTATCAGGCTTCTCTGAGTATATGAAACCAGCCACAGACACAAAATTGCATGTCAAGCTATGCGTTATCATTTCAGGAAGTCAACACTGCGTCTCTATAGATAAACTGATCTCTAGTTTGAGCCACCGTATGACGGAGCGTGTCTTGCTCACTTGTCTCTTAAGTTCACAACAGGCCTTCTTCACAGAAGATATTTTGACATAGTTGAAAAAGCACATATATAAATAATGGCTGTATTATATTTAGACGTCTCTCTGTCGTGGCTTACTGGGACACTTGATTAGAACAGAGCCATCGTTAATGTGTTTAGTTGTGTTAAGTCAAAATGTCTGCTGGGATAAAGCCCCATCTTATTACACATCTTTTAACAAAATACAGTTTTGATTATACAGCAGTGTTTCATGCTGACTCACTTCCTTCCACTTCCGTGGTCACCATCCAACTATCAATACCTAAATATACACCTACGGTTTGCTTCACTATGAAGAAAGCACTGAAGTCATGCCTCCACTTCCAGACTTCTTCTTCCTCTGCTGCACCATGTGCTTTCCCACAGAGCCCTTTCCACTTATCTTTAATGACTATATACATATGAAAAGATAAACCCACAGCTGCATTTATCTTCAACTCTTATTATCTTTAAAAATATATATATTTTTTTTTTTTGTATTCTACACTAACACATCTCACATATATTTTAAAATGTAGGAAATCACTTCATTATTTCTTTTCATCAGCAGTCATTGTACTCCTCGGCTGGAGTAAGAGCATCATGATATTGTTCTTTGTTCCTATCAAGTCCCAAGAAGTTGCAAGATTATTTTAAACTGCTATGCTTTCAATGAATTGCACAGTGGGGAGGCTGACTGGCCTGTCAAGCTAATGACGTCAAGAGTCAAGATTTGAGCTCTGGAAATGAGATTAATTAAAACCCACTTAAAAACAACAACACTGAATAAACAATGGCCCTCTTTTTTCTTAAATGCATGTTTTTGTGCTATATTCTTCTTTAAGGATATTTGACTTTTGAATCTGAAACAATAGCTCAGAACTCGCGATGACTTGTGCGCTCTGGAAAGGAAGAGAAGATAAAAATGAGTTCCTAGAGAAGATAGCAGGAAAAAAGTAAAAAGGGAAAGAAACATGTGGAGAGAGAGGTGGCGAGAAAGAAAAAGAAGCAGGTAGTGACAAAGTAAGGAGGAGAGGAGAAAAGCAATAGGATTAGAGACATGAAGTATGAGATTGGTCTTGCAACCTGAACCTCAAAGTGGGAAATGAGAGAACTAGAGTGAGATAGTTAGAGAAGAAAAAAAACTCTAAACAATGAGGGGCAACAAAGTTAGGGGCAACTCCAACCGTTAAGCAATGGAGAACCATCTAAAATTGCGAGTGCAAGTGCAAGTGCAAGTGCAAGTGCAAGTGCAAGTGCGAGCGTGTGCGTGTGCGTGGTGTTTAATCAACCTACCTTGACACTGGAATCCCTGCTTGCCAAAACCCCTGTGGAGAAAGCATACACAGAAAACAGATTGAACATTGTACAGGCACAGACGTGCGCACGCACGCACGCACGCACGCACGCACGCACGCACACTACACTACACTACACTAACTCACACACAAACAAAACTTAAAAGGGAAAATTCCGAAACCCTCTCTCTTCGCTTCAAGACATTTGTGTAGAAGCAAATGTCAAATACTGTCTGCCATTTGTGTGCAGCACGAAAGCTCCATCCAAAAAAGCACAAATTAAACACAGACACACACTGACGTATGCAGGCAGTGAGGACATTCGATTATTGTTTGAAAAGTACAGTAAGTGTCAACTTATATTTACAAACACACTCCCCACATACATTTCTGTTAGGCAGGACTGCAGCTGCCCCAGGGCAAAATGGTCAACCACACCTAGTCAATGATATGGGGAATGCTGGGATGCCTGCAGGTGCACCTTTACACACACAAGCTTATGCAAACACACATTCAGCCCTGCTCATTTTCATATTGTGCCTACAAATAGATAATCTCTTGGGGTGAGAAATCTCTCGGCACACTCATTGTTCTTTTCATTATGCTTATTGACCCATATAGACTGATAGACTGATAGACTGATAGACTGACAATTTGATTATCTAAACGGGTCAAGAAATTACACAGGGCACACAGTGTTCCTCCATATAGTATTTACAACCAGTGAGACCATCCCATTAGATTCCCATGAACGCGCACACACACAATTTTTTCTAGGTCAAATCATTTAGCCATTCACAAATTAAAATTCCTGTCACAGGAGTTAAATAATGGTTGTTTCGGGAATAGTGCACAGCACAGATAATAATAACAGGGACAATTTAGGCCAACTTAAAGAAAGCCGGAAACTAACTTAATAACCCAAGCGCAGTCACTGTCTAGTAAACCCAGGTGGGTTGCATGGTGACATGTATGCACAGGTGATTTAGGGGAGAAAATGATGCGAGGAGGAGCAGGAGCAGGAAGGCTGAAGTTCCTCTGCCTACTTAATACCATCAAACAATGGTCTGCAGCTATTTCTTTCTTATATTGGTGCAGCCCACATATCTCTCCGTCTTCCCTCCTGCCCTACATTACCTTACACATATAGCATCAACAAGTACATGAATAAGGCTGAAATCAATGTTTATTTTGAGGAATATGTGCAACCAGTGCAACCCTCCCACTTTCTTTATTGCTGCTGTAACTTAATGATGTAATAGGCCTACTATCAAACACTACAGCCATTTTGTCTTTTTCACATCAATGGGCCTCATCTCTCGACTTTTTAAATAGTAAATCGTCTTTAAATCATGAACTAAAATGAAACTAAACTTTTCCAGTCGTTTTCTCCCTTCTTTTTATTCCATCTCTTGGTGCACCCACTAATGTCTAAACTTAAATAGTCTATTAGTCCTATATATATTTGTATTTCTTTACTTTACTCTATAACAGCACCAATAAAAACATGAAAGTGAAATCAATTAATTTTTTTAACTGCTCTCCTGTGGACCCCTCCGTCCAGCCCAGTCTCCGCTCCTTACCAGATGAAGTCGGTGCAGTGGCTGCAGAAGGTGGGCTGCTTGAAGAAGCGCGCGATGAATTTGTGGTCCTTCACCTCGTACACGTTCTTCTGGCGGAGGGCTCCCTGGCGCGCGAAGCCCCGCATGGGCTCGTGGGGTCCGTCCTCTCCGTCGCTGTTGGCCGCCGCCGAGTCTGCCATTCTCCGACTATCTGTGCAACTGTCTTTATTTTTAATTTTAACGAACCAACGCACGTTGTTGGCTCCTCTGGGGTTGCAAAAGTCGCTTCTCGCGCGTTATACCGAGTAGAGGAGATATAAACGGTGGTGTTGCGATCAGCTGATAGTGAACCTTCGGTAGTTTGTGTTTTTGTAATCTTGTCTTTCACTTGAGTAGACGTGCTGCCTCTGCGCTGCTCTCTCTCGGCTTCCTCCTTTTCTTCTGAGCTCACAGAGAGCCGGTGACTACCGGGGAGAGAAAGAGGCAGAGAGAGAGAGAGAGAGAGAGAGAGAGAGAGAGAGAGAGAGAGAGAGAGAGAGAGAGGGGGCAGTCTAAACTTCCTTACTTTTCCATGACATTTTAAGTGTTTTTTTGGAGAGTTTGAACTGTAAAAGCTCATTTATCTCTCTCTCTTAATGCCCTGACACTTTCTATCTGAAAGTGCAGTTTAATTAGTTCCTGAAATGCCATTTTGAAATACCAAGCTTCACAAAGCTGCTTTTGTCTATCAAATATTTAAGCATAATCTGTATTATGAAATAGCAATATCTTTTTTACCCTATCAATTTCCTGTGTCATACAAAAGGTACTGCTAAAATGTTTATCTGAAGATCATCTAGATGTGAGTTTATGTTGCCTTGGGAGAGGGCGAAATCTTATTTACAATAATTGTACACCCTGAAATTGATAGCCTATACATCAGGGTAAATTTCCTAGAAAATCAAGTGAGAACAGTTTTGGGATAATCCAGAAAATGAAGTAGCCTACCTGATAAATCAAGCCTACTTCATCGCATTGTAACTTCATGGAAATTAAAGGATATGTTCACTTGTTTTTTTAAATCACAAGTCGGTCTTAGAACAGTTCCTGTGTACATTGAAACGGTTAATTGTTGCGGCTATTGTCCACACTGAGCGCAAAGAAATCCCTTCATAACGCCATTTCAATGTAACTGATGGGTATTCAGATCCACTCTGCCCGCGCTAAAATGAACAGGCAAGGATGATCTAATACAGCCAGAGATACTAAAGCTATATATATACATATACATACATATATATATACATATACATACATACATATATATATATATACATACATATATATATATACATACATACATATATATATATACATACATATATATACATATATATATATATATATATGTATATTCATATACATATATATAATTACATATATATACATATATATATACATATATATATACATATATATATATATATATATATATATATATATATATATATACATACATATATATACATATATATATACATATATATATACATACATATATATATATATATATATATATATATATATATATATATATATATATATATATATATATACATATATATATACATACATACATACATACATACATACATACATACATACATACATACATACATACATACATACATATATATATATATATATATATATATATATATATATATATATACATATATACATATACATACACTGATCAGCCATAACATTATGACCACCTGCCTAATATTGTGTAGGTCCCCCTTTTGCGGCCAAAACAGCCCTGACCCATCGTGGCATTGACTCCACTAGACCTCTGAAGGTGTGCTGTGGATACCTGGCACCAAGACGTTAGCAGCAGATCCTTTAAGTCCCGTAAATTGTGAGGTGGGGCCTCCATGGATCGGACTTGTTTATCCAGCACATCCCACAGATGCTCGATTGGATTGAGATCTGGGAAATTTGAAGGCCAAGTCAACAAACTTGACCTTGGTTTTAGTAATACGAAAAACCAATGGATACCCATCAGTTACATTGGAATGGCGCTATGAAGGGATTTCTTTGCGCTCAGTGTGGACAATAGCCGCAACAATTATCCGTTTCAATGTACACAGGCATGTTAGAATTGTTTTGCTTGTGATTTTAAAACCACTCCTGAACCATTTTTGCAGTGTGGAAAGGGTGCATTATCCTGCTGAAAGATGCCACTGCCATTAGGGAATACCATTTTCATGAAGGGGCGTACTTGGTCTGCAACAATGTTTAGGTAGGTGGTACGTGTCAAAGTAACATCCACATGAATGGTAGGACCCAAGGTTTCCCTGCAGAAGATTGCCCAAAGCATCACAACGCCTCCGCCAGCTTGCCTTCTTCCCATAGTGCATCCTGGAACCATGTCTTCACCAGGTAAGCGACTCACACGCACCTAGCTATCCACATGATGTAGAAGAAAACGTGATTCGGTGGACAGGGGTCAGCATGGGCACCCTGACCGGTCTGCGGCTACGCAGCCCCATACGCAACAAACTGTGATGCACGGTGTGTTCTGACACCTAGCATTAACTTGTTCAGCAATTTTAGCTACAGTAGCTCTTCCGTTGAATTGGCCCTTGTCAAAGTCGCTCACATCCTTACGCTTGCCCATTTTTCCTGCTTCAAACACATCAACTTTGACGACAAAATGTTCACTTGCTGCCTAACGTATCCCACCCACTGACAGGTGCCATTGTAACAAGATAATCAATCACCTGTCAGTGGTCATAATGTTATGGCTGATCAGTGTATATCTTAGTATAAATGGGTATCTATATATCTAAGGGTATTTATATATCAACATAATATCTATCCTCAAATTGAACTCATGAGTCGAGAACTGGTTGGCATTCAGGTGGTAAAAGTCGTGACAAGTAAGTCCTTAAGATTTTTACTGTGCACTACACAGGACTCCATCTGCAGATTGTCTCAAGGACCTCAGTCTGAAAACCCATTTAAAATGTGTTTGAAATGTCCGTTATGTGCTCAAACTGCTCGCCTTTTCAATGCAAAACGACGATACATGTTCCATTTTGAGATTCACTTTTATCTGGAGCAAGTTAGGCAAATACTGTATATGGAACAGCACAAAAAGCATCATTTCTTAAACCAGCAATATAAACAGCCAACAGTAAACACAATGAATGACGTTCAATATTTGAAAATGAAGTGCTCGTTTCCAAAAAGAGATCTCTCCCATTTGGGGAAGAAAAAAAAAAATAAGTCTGAGTGCTGGCAATGAATGCAAGCACAGTTGCTGAGATCTGACTCATCTTAAGACTTTTGCTTTCAAAGGGATTTTGGAGGATCATCATCTGCGATTCTTGGATGAATTTCATTTCACAAAGTTTTCCAAGATGCATTTAAGGTATTTAATAATATAACTTCCTGAGTCATTTGATCTGCGAATATAATGCCTTATAGAAAAAGTAAAGGAGCTTATTTAACCACCTGCATCTTTCAGTGCAGTAAATGTAGAGGAATTAAAATGGGTGTGAGTGTGAAGCAGGATATCACTGCTGTGGCCATGGCTTTATGTCCTTTACATACAGTACATACAGCTAAAAACAAGATGTATTAACAAGCGAGTATAGTATTGATCTTCTACCTGTTTTAAGGCCACAGAATCTCATTTGCATTGACAACTGATCCATGCTGTGCGCACACACACACACACACACACACACACACACACACACACACACACACACACACACACACACACACACACACACACACACACACACACACACACACACACACACAGTCAGCTGGCAGGGTATGACCTAGATGAGATTGATTTAGCTGCAGGACAGATAACGTGTGTGCAGTTCACCGTGGTCTCATCAATACAAGGTTTACTGTAGATTTAACTACCAGCTCAGATCTCAGTTTCTGTTCCCTATTGCGTCGCTTATTCATTTATTACAACCTCTAACATTAGAAGCAGTGTTACATAATAGCCTCGATGGCCTGCAGACTGTGAAATGATAAGATCCGATTAATTTGCAACCAGGCATCAAGAGACACCGGCAGGGACGTAAGCGTACCCTGCATGTACCTGACTGTGACACAATGATCCATCTTTTTCCCCCCCATAAACTGCTGATCTATTTCAATTTCATCAATACACCAGATGTGATGTAACTTTCCCCCTGGGCTATTGAACTAGGGCGAGCATCTGTGCCAGCAAAGCTAGCTTGGATGTCCGATAAGATGTGGATGACAGCAGGTTCGTCGCTGGTGTTATCAATATGACATCCAATCACTCTTTAAATCTTTCTTTTGACAAGAATAAAAGTCTACAGTACCTGAGCTTAAACTTGAACGTGAAATGCCAGTGTCAACTTGCTCACAGTGACCGGGCTAAGATGTTGCTGTTTAGCAGGTATAATGCTTACCCTGTTCCCAATCTTAGTCTAGCGTGTTAGCATGCTATCATTTGCTAATTAGCTCTAAACACTAGCTAAAGCTAATGAAAATGTCATTAGTTTTGCCCGTATTTGGTCTTAAACCAAATGCTATTATAGCTATAAATCTATTGGCGTTGTAAGTCACATTTCCATTTTTTTTTGTGGCCTTTTGGAGGAATTTAGCAGGGCTTTTTCAACCTGAATGTTTTACAAGAATATGTTTATCTATAACATATAGCCTATATATAACATTAATGCTAAATGTCAGAGCTTATCTGAACATGTCTTACCTTTATTTACCTTTTCCTTTATCTCCTTTATCTCCAGCAATATAACAGTGAGAAGTCCATCGTAGAAGAGGAAGGTATATACAAGTAGACTTTTCTCACAGTGACCAGCAGGTGTACATAATTACATTAATAACGGCTTGGCCTGCTGACACAAGATGAAAGCCATTGTTAGTGTTATATGTTGCACCTGTGTAACAGCTACTAGTAACAGTACCATTATAAACCCTTTCCCACAGGAGACATGTTGACTGATCATAGTAGGAAAAGCCCAGGTATAACTAATGACACTAACAAATGCTCTGTGCTGTTCTTATGTGTTCCAGTGAGAGTGAGCCAGCATGCATGATACCAGGAACCTGCCATCATTATTTTCAGTAATCACACCTGTGCTTTTCCTACTGTAACCAGTCAAAATGTCATCATGAAAAAGGCCTGACCATAAAGGGTTTCTGGGGTTTGTCAAAAAGCATTCTGGGAAATGTAGGAAACGGCTGACTGAAACTTAAGTACATGTTGAGGGAAGCAGCAACAAAGAAGAAAGCAAGAAGACTTAGGCCTTGTCCACACGAACACAGGCATTTTTATGTAAACGTTGCTCTTTCTATGCGTTTTGGCCTTTTCATCCACACACACACACACACACACACACACACACACACACACACACACACACACACACATAAACAGTATTTTAAAGTCACTAGGGTGACGATTTTCAGAAACTTTTTTTAGTGTTGCCTTGTAGTTTTGGGCTTGTAATGTCACACCGACCCTGCCGCCAAAGTTGCCGGTGTGTGTGTATGTGTGTGTGTGTGTGTGTGTGTGTGTGTGTGTGTGTGTGTGTGTGTGTGTGTGTGTGTGTGTGTGTGACCCATCCAGCCCAGCCCTAAGTTGCGTTTCTGCATTTTCATCTGGATGGATATTTTCTTTAAAACCCTGCTTATGTGGACTGCTTCACAGTCCACAGTCGTTAACAAAAATACTCGTGTACGTATGGACTAGGTCTTAATTAGTTTTGTTTTTTTCAAACTACAATCTAATAGGTGATGTAAAATGTATTCAGTACAAAGTAAGTGTTTCTATCTGTTGTTCTTTAACTTTAATCATCTTTCTTTCTATTTTTCATTCTTCCTTACTATTTTCATGTATCTAATCCTCCAAGAGATCACCCCTGTCTTCTTTTTATCTCTGCTGATTTGATTTCTACCTCTGTGTCTCACTATTACTGCCTCATTTTCTGTCTCAATGCACCATCTTCCACCTCTCTCTCTCTCTCTCTCTCTCTCTCTCTCTCTCTCTCTCTCTCTCTCTCTCTCTCTCTCTCTCTCTCTCTCTCTCTCTGAGTGTATTTTCTCTCCAATCCCATGGTCCTTTTTTCTCATCTTTTTCTTCCACAAAGGGAGGGAGCTGTTATATAAACCTATTGTTTCCATCGTCATCCAGTGACTACAGCACAAAACTCAGCACTCTGACGCACAAATATAGTCACACAAGTGCATGCACGTACCCTCACACACTAACTATGCTGATTTAGGCGCACTGTTGTATTGAGTTTTGATCGCTTGTCTTGACTCAGTTTTTTACCTTCATATATAACATAATGCGTTCATCTCTGCATCTCATTCGGGTTAAAAAGATAGCGCAAATGTACAAACACTCTCCACCCCTCCGCACACACAAACACACATTCACGCACATGGCCAGCCATTAGCACAACTACGCCACTTTGAAGCTATAACCCTTACACACACACACACACACACAAATAAACACATTTTGTCTACCTACTCCCACACACTCTTTGTGGTCTATACCAGCCGGTCTGTGGAGGGACACACACATACACACACACACACACACACACACACACACACACACACACACACACACACACACACACACACACACGGTAGGTATGTGGCAAACCCACACTTACACTCAAAATTACCTCACTTATGTAACTTATGTATGTGTCTAATGACTCTGTTCCTTTCTGCCTCACTCCCTCACTATATCCCCCCTCTAATCTCTTCTCTCTCTCTGCACCCCTCACCCTCTCATTTTAAGTGTTGTTAAATATGGCTCAAACATCATTGATCTAAAACCACATAGAGCTCTTATTCTGCTTCCACATGATATTTGCATATCTGCACTTCCTTCTCTCTCCCTCTCTCTTTGGCTGTGTGTGTCTGTGTGCAGTTGCACAATTGTGTTTATTGTGCATAACATGTGTCTGTGTGTATGTGTGTATGTGTCTGTATGTGTCTGTATGTGTGTGTATGTGTCTATATGTGTCTGTATGTGTCTGTATGTGTCTATATGTGTCTGTATGTGTCTGTATGTGTGTGTTGTGCTTCTGTTTGACAACTTCAACAGGCAGGCAGCACAGGGGTGGATGGTGTGTTCCAGTAAACAGTGATCTGTATAAAAACTGTTGAAGGCTGAATTGTGATTGATTCTTTACAGTCTCTCTCTCTCTCTCTCTCTCTCTCTCTCTCTCTCTCTCTCTCTCTCTCTCTCTCTCTCTCTCTCTCTCTCTCTCTCTCTCTCTCTCTCTCTGTTCACTGTGGCAACAGTTTACAACATTTACAACAAGTCAATGGTTATATAAGGCATGTTCTTGGATGCTGAAATGATAATGTTTTGCGAGAGCGGTTAATACATGAGGTACATCACATACATATTTTCACTGAGCTGATTTAAATTGTTATCTAACCTCTAATTTAAATACTGGATAATATGGCATACTGCCCAGTTAATGTGATGTATTGTGTGTTTTGAATGTAATATAACCCAAAAAGGGCAGAATTCATATTCTCATAGAATATATCCATATAATCAATATGCTGACCCCTCCTGTCCCATCAACACATTGCATGCGTTACAGCTTAATTTTGAGGTAATAGTTATAGCATTCATGTTTTCAGACTTAGTGGCTCACAAGAATGGCAGCTGTGGTTCTTAAAAACACCCTAGTTTAGTTTTGTTGGCAGAGGGTGACGGCTTCATTACTAATGAGGTCAAAGAAACTGCCAGAAAACTCCCTCTGAGCAGCACAAACAGGTCAGCACTGAATCTGTGCTCAAGAGTAAAATCTACCACTGTTTCTTTTCAAGAAAGGTACAACATGAGGGCGGGACACACACATACACGCACACACACGCGCACACAAACACAAATATGCACGTGCATGCACACAGTTAAGTCTCACATGGTCTGTATTTTTTAGCCGCTTAAGCAAGTACAAAATGAATGTGTAACAACATTATTTTTTCATAGAAATAAATTGTTAATGATGGACTGCTTGATGAAAATCTGCTGAAGGCAAGTTCATATCCTCATTTTTAGTCAATCTAAAGTCAAACTAAATGAACTTCTGTAACTTGGGTGTTTAAAAAACAACAAACATCATATCTTCAGGAGCCTATTTACAAAATGATTGCTGGAGATTAAAGTTAAGCACATTTGGCTTGTGGTTTAAGTCACGAGTCATCACAAGACCTTTGCTTACACAACAGCTGTTCTTTATGAGGGTAGCATCCATCTTTTTCAGTTATTCACTGATGAATGTCAGGTGGGTCATTTTGTTTCCAAACTGGGCGAACTGTGTAGTGTTTTAAACATGAAACCTTCCAATGTTGATAAAGAAAATCTACACATGACTTTATGTACAGCTTTATTTTAGATTTCCCCATTTCAGAAAATTCCATCTAAGAAAAACCATATTGTTAAAATTCACCATGTCTGGCTTTTTAAAGCTGTAGAGCTGATCAACTGTCAGACTGGCTAGCAAAACATCTTCAGATGTAGCTCCGCACTGTGTGTCAAGTTGTTTCTAGTCAAAAATCAGATATACAATTAATGAATTATTGAAATACATTTAAATTGAATTTCTTTACCACTCGAGAATTGTTAAAAATCCTCCAAAATACCACCTTAATGATGTGATTTGGTATAAAAACCTTTGACAAAAATTGCATTTTTGGGTGATTGGATGTCGAGCACTTATTGTCAATACACCCAAGAAAGCCACACCCCCTCTGAAAGCCCTCAGTCTATAGTTTGTGGTTGTACATTTTCACGAGGCTGTGATTATGCTAGAGGTCACAACAGCTCATTTTACAAAGCAAGGTCAAGTTTTAAAAAGAATGGTCTCACTACAAAGAAACGACTACAAGGGGACTAACACATCAATGCAATTGGAACCATTGAATCTCAGCTTTCCAGCTTCTCAATTTATGCAATTTCAAGACTGTTTAGGGACCCCAGCATGCAGACACCATTTCAGAATATGCAAAAATAACACATTTATACGGCGTACAAAAACGGTATAGCTTTCTGCCGAACTGCATGGGATTAACATAAAGTGGACCTGCATGTAAAGGAAAGACGGGTGGATGTCCATTGCATTCTGTTTAGTTTACTTACCAAGCTAGCATTACATGGATGGTACTCCTTAGGTTTTATGTTTTATATGATACCATTATCTTCCCTCTAGCTTTAAAACTGAAGCTCGCTAAAGCCTCTGACAGCCTCAAACCCTTCTTTCTTTCTTTCTTTTATTCTTCCTCCTATTAAAATAAAAACATATCTCTAATAAAATAGATCCACAAAAACACTAAAAAGACAACAATACAAAATAGAAAAATACAAACATGTTACACATAAGACAGATGGGGGAACTGAAATCATAATGAAGATTTGACAAGCTCTAAATGCAGAATACAATAAAATCAATTGATAGGCTGTTTGTGAACGTCTGTGCACCTTAATGTCCCAGCACACCTGTGTAGAAGCACACACGAGAGTGATTTGCTGGAGGACATTTTATTCTTGTGTTTTTCTGCACATTTTCCCTTTTACCACATTGAAACAGCCAATTCCCCTCACACTGCGCTTCTCGTTGCTGCTAACTCCCACTGTTGGCCTGGGGAGGGTGTAAACAACATTTCTCTTTTGATGCGGGTGGACTTGTGCCAGCTGCTTCACTTCACCTGTCGGAGAATTGAAAATAACATGCATGGAGGTTGAGATTAACCCCTTCACATCCAGCTGCCCTCCGCACAGGCACTCCAACCTCCCGGTAGAAGTCACCAGTGCACCAATGCAGCGACAAGAACACAGTCCCTCACCGGCTTCCCACCGGGGATCACTTCCAGTTGCGTTCGATGGGATACATGCTGACCTTTTCACGGTCGGAGGGATTTGACATTATCAACTTTAAAGACAGTCAGTTCATTGCACACGATCACAATGTAATAGTTACACATGACCTGCTTATTTTTCAGCTGCCTTTGGAGGTGAATGTGAGAGAGAGAGAGAGAGAGAGAGAGAGAGAGAGAGAGAGAGAGAGAGAGAGAGAGAGAGAGAGAGAGAGAGAGAGAAAGAGAGAGCACATTTTCCACCTTGTCCCCTGCCCACTCAAGAAGAAACATGTGCACTAACAATAATTGCTACACTTCATTGATCTTTGAACATCATTCGAGCAATGAGGAACCAAGAAAAAAATAACACTCATTACATTGTGTACAGTAAGGCTATTTATACACTGTATGGTAGACTGGATTTCATGGGAGAAAGAGAAGAAGAAAGAGTGATGTAAATGGAGGGAAAGAAAGAGAAAGAAAGAGAGAGAGACTTTCTATCTCCAGCCTGATGGCGAACACCATCTCTCATATGGCAAAACACACCCACACACCACCCTATGACCTCTCTCTCTCTCTCTCTCTCTCTCTCTCTCTCTCTCTCTCTCTCTCTCTCTCTCTCTCTCTCTCGGTGCATGCTGGGAGTTTGGTTGTGTGAGTGAGACGCTGAGCAGGTGCTAATTCGATACTTTCTTTTTCTTACTTTATTTAATAATGGGTTTTGATTTAACTTAGTTCATTGGTGACAGTTTGATTTAGTTTACTTTTTGGTGCGTTTGGGTGGATAGTCGGGGTGCTCTTGGGTGTTTTTCTCCTGCCGGTGTTCGGCCGGCCGGCGTCTGACGTCATGGCAAATGGAGACTATACCAAGCTAACGAGGAAGCACGGGATCAAAATATCAGCCGGCTTCCCGTGTAGCGTTGAGGAGATCGGGTTAGCTGTGGGAGACAAGGTCGGACATGGCAGTGTGAAGTCTCTGGCGCGGATGAACGGGGCTGTTGTCATCTTCCTGGACCAGGTGGAGCGGGTGCACCGCGTCATCGAGACAGGTATTACGGTGAGCGGAGTGTTTGTGCAGGTGATGCCACTCACTCTGCCCGCAACCAAAGTGGTAATATCTAATGTCCCTCCGTTCATAACCGATGAGTTTCTCAGCAGAGAACTATCCAGACACGGGAAAGTTGTTTCCCCGGTAAAAAAGATTCTGTCTGGATGTAAATCTCAGTTGCTGAAGCACGTAGTGTCTCACCGAAGACAGCTCTATATGATACTGAATAACCGAGATGCGGAGCTCAACCTCCGCTTCCACGTTAAGGTAGATGATTATGAATACGTGTTATTTGCAACTTCATCGGTTATGAAATGTTTTGGTTGCGGGGAGGAGGGACACACCGCGAGAGCCTGTCCGAAGCGCGGGGGTCCAGCTCCGCCTGATCCTGGAGGAGCGGCTGCCGCTCCCCCGGCGGGGGGCTCTTCGCCGGGAGAAGCCGCGGCTTCGGAGGAGGGCTCTCCGCTGGGGCGGCCGGTGGCCGCTCCACGCGCCGCGCCAGGACGCGCAGCTGCTGTGTCCAGCTTTGTACACGGGATAGGTGGTGTTAATTCACTTGGTGTGGTGGAAAAAAATGGGGAAAAAAAACAAAAAAAACAGGGAGAGGAAGTGCAGGGGGTGTCAGGTGGTATGGGAGGAGAAGAGGTAGAGGAGATAGGTGCTGTAGAAGAGATGGGTGGTGGGGAAGAGGTAGGTGGTACAGAGGAGATGAGAGTAGAAGATTTAAAGGAGGTAAGTGATGTAGCAAAAGAGGGGGGGGATGCAGAGGAGGTGAGTGTAGTAGGAGTAGGAGAGGTAAAGGAGGCAAGTGAGGCAGAGGAGGTGAGGGAGGTAAGGACAGAAGAGGAAAAGGAAGCGGGCGATGTAGTGGAGGAAATGGGTGGTGTAGAAGGAGAGAGGACAGGAAAAATACAGGTTCCGTGGAGTGAGCAGGTAGAAGAGGCAGAGATGGAGGAAGAGGTTAAAAAAACAAAACCTGCCACAAAACGGAAAAAGAAAAGTCAGAGTGCATCCAGTGATGCCAAGAATAGTAAAGTCGGGGAGGAAGGACAGACAGGCAGGAAGCAGGGACAGGCAGAAGACAGTGCTAGTGAAGAGGAGTGTGTGTCAGACAGCAGCGACATCCCTGGTTTTACTCTGACCAACAGCCAGAAAACAAAAATGTACTCAGTTGAAATGTTGAAAGTTTTCCTCCAACACACAAAAAACCAACACGGAGTAAAAGTGGAGGATTATTTTCCGGATTTACTCGTTTTTATTAGCTCAAGCAGATTCCATATGAGCCAAAAAGAGTCTGGCCTCATTGAGCAGGAGGTTTATAGATTAAAAAAACTGGTGCTTAAAGTAAAAAAACAAATAAACAGTGATGATGGGGGTCTTAATTAATTTATTTGTTTTTATTTTTTCTTATTTTAACATGTCAGCCATGGATACTTTTAAAGTGGGTGTTTTAAATGTGAACGGAGCCAGAGTTTTTAAAAAAAGGACACAAATTTATGAAACTGCAAAATTAAAACACATTGATGTCCTTTTTTTACAGGAGACGCACAGCGACGGCTCTAACGAGATAGACTGGAGGAGGGAGTGGGAAGGGGAAGTCATTTTAAGCCACAACACATCTCTTAGTGGAGGAGTGGGCTTCCTCTTCTCCAAATCTTTTACTCCAGTCTCACTGGAGGTCGAGCATTTTATCGAGGGGAGGTTGCTTTTAGTAAAAGCCCGGTTTGACCTTTTTAATGCTGTTTTTATAAATGTGTATGCCCCAACAATCGGTGCAGAGAGGAAGTTGTTTTTACAAAAAATTAATGATGTTTTAAATAGCTGTGCCTCGGAGGATTTTTTATTCTTGGGGGGGGATTTTAACTGTACAGAAAATGCTTTTTTAGATCGGAACCACGCAGAGCCGCATCCAGCGTCCCAGCATGTTCTGAGGCAGCTGGTCCGCTCTCATGGTCTGGTGGATGTATGGAGGAGGATGAACGCAGAGGCTAAACAATACACATGGTCCCACTGCAGAGGGAATAGGATTTCCTCTGCCAGGTTAGATCGTATTTATTGTTTTAAACATCATTTTAACATTTTTAAAATGTGTAATATTATACCTGTTGGTTTTACCGATCACTCTTTGCTTTTATGTAATGTTTTTATAAGAAATGTGTTGCCAAGAAGCGCATACTGGCACTTTAACTCAGTTTTAACATTTGATAAAAATTTTAGAGAAGCTTTTATTTATTTCTGGAGTGTTTTTAGGCAAAGGAAGAGTGATTTTAACAGTCTTAGGCAGTGGTGGGACCATGGTAAGACTGAAATTAAAATGCTTTGTCAGCAGCACACCCTCAATGTCACACATGACATCACCAGATCTATGAAAGACCTGGAGGGTGATATAGTGGAACTAGAACAAATAAGTGAGTCCACAGGAGATCGAGGATATATTGAAATCCTCAAAGTAAAAAAAATGGCATTAGCCGACCTGCTAGACGTTAAAGTCCAGGGCGCACTGGTCCGGTCCCGGTTCCAAAACGCCACCGAAATGGATGCTCCATCCAGTTTCTTCTTCGGCCTGGAGAAGAAGAACGGACAGAAGAGGGTAATCCACTCACTGCTCTCAGTCACAGGGCAAGAGATAACGGAACCAAGCCAGATCAGAACACGGGCTGTGAGTTTTTATTCCTCCCTATACTCGAGTGAGTACGAGGGGGAGGAAACGTTTTTAGAGGGGTTTTTAGGGGGACTACCTCAGGTAGCAGAGCAAACCAACTCACAGCTGGAGGGGCCGTTGACCACACGGGAGCTACAGGCTGCTCTGCAAAAAATGCAAGGACGGCGGGCTCCCGGCATCGACGGCCTCACTGTTGAGTTTTTTAAAGCATATTGGGACATTTTAGCAACAGATCTTTTAGATGTTTTTAACGAGAGTCTGGCCTCTGGTTCCATGCCGATGTCCTGCCGCAGGGCCGTGATAACGCTCCTGCCCAAGAAAGGAAACCTGCAGGACATCGGAAACTGGCGCCCTGTGTCTTTGCTGTGTGTGGATTACAAGCTTCTGTCCAAAGCTCTGGCCACCAGGCTGGGGGGGGCTATGGAGCAGGTCATCCACCGGGACCAGACCTACTGTGTGCCCGGCAGGTCCATGGTAGACAATGTCTACCTAATTCGAGATGTTTTGGAGGTCTCCAGCTCATTGGGCTGTGATACTGGTCTGATTTCTCTAGACCAGGAAAAGGCTTTTGACCGCGTTGAACACAACTTCCTCTGGAAAGTAATGGAGAAGTTTGGGTTCAGCGCTGGTTTCATAGGCAAGATCAAGGTGTTGTACAGTGAAGTTGAGAGTGTGCTGAAGTTTAATGGTACTCTGTGTGCTCCTTTTAGAGTGTGTAGAGGGGTCCGGCAGGGCTGTGCTCTGTCGGGGATGCTCTATGCGCTCTCCCTGGAACCTCTCCTCTGCAAAATACGCTCCAGCCTACAAGGTCTGGTTTTACCTGGTTTTAATAGCAGATTTGTTTTATCCGCATACGCAGATGATATTATTGTTTTTATAAAAAGCCAGAGAGATGCGGACATTTTAACAGATATAGTAGATGGTTTTAGTGTAACATCGGCAGCGAAGGTAAATTGGAAGAAAAGTGAGGCCCTCGCTGTCGGGGAGTGGCGTGGCGGTCTCCCAGTTCTTCCCCAGAGCCTCACCTGGAGAACTGACGGCCTGAAATATCTCGGAGTATTTGTAGGAAAAGAAATTATTGTCCAGAAGAACTGGGAGAACGTCACAGAAAAGATTCAGGGAAAGCTTTCCAAGTGGAAGTGGCTGCTCCCTCAGATGTCTTTTAAAGGTAGGGTTTTGGTTTTAAACAACCTTGTAGCATCCCAATTGTGGCACCGTCTGACCTGTGTAGACCCTCCCTCAGGCCTTTTAGCAAAACTGCAGAAAGAAATGGTAGATTTTTTTTGGGATGGTCTACACTGGGTGCCACAGGGGGTGCTGTTTTTATCCAGAGAGGAGGGGGGACAGGGCCTTGTCCACCTGGCCAGCCGAACAGCCACTTTTAGACTTCAGTTTGTACAAAAATATCTTACCGGCCCGGCTGATTTGGTGTGGAGAGATGTGACCAGCTGCATTCTCAGACGTGTAAATAACCTGGGGCTGGATGCTGCTCTGTTTTTAACTGATTCTAATTTTTTTAAGTTAAATGGGCTGCCTCCATTTTATCAGGGTGTTTTTAAGTCTTGGGCCCTTTTTAATCATAAAAGGTGTCCAATGTCGGACTCTCTGCACTGGTTGTTGAAGGAGCCTTTAATTTACAGAGCCAGGCTGGACGTCAGCAGCAGCAGCACACCCAGCCTGATGGTGGCGCTCTGCAGGTCCAGAACCCTGTGCCTGCAGCAACTGGTGGATGCAGTGGGGCCGGCGCTGAGTGATGCCCGAGCCCTGGGCTTGCTGCTGGGTCTGACCTCCGTTCGAGTGGCTGAGAGGATTCTGGAGCTGTGGAGCCAGAGGCTATCGGGGAAGGAGAAGACAATAATAAAAGACTACAGTGACGGGAAGGCTTCTCCAGACCCAGCAGACCCTTTTCCAGAGATCAACCTGAGCCCAGGGCTGGGAGAACTGACCGGTCCCCTGCTCAAGGTCATTAACCCGGCAGGACTGACGCTGCACAGAGCCGACAAAAAGACTCTATATATGAACTGTGTCAAAAGCATCCACAAGAAAGGCCTGTGCAGCAGACCCTCCACTGTGTGGAGCAACAGACTGGGTTCAGGAAGTGGACCAAGCCCACAGTGGGGGTCTTTTTACAAACCTCCCCTCAAAAAGCGGACAGCCGACCTCCAGTGGAGGATTTTACATGGTGCCGTCGCTTGTAACGCTTTTATCGCCGTTATTAATCCCGCTGTTTTTAACAAATGCCCTTTCTGCAACCTACGTGAGACTGTATTCCATGTTTTTACTGAGTGTAAGAGACTCACAGAGTTTTTCTCTCTTTTAACATTGGTTTTTAGTCTTTTTAACGTAGTTTTTACCGAGAGTGTTTTTATCATGGGAGCTGCCTACAAAAAAGACAACAAAGAAAAGTGGCAGCTCCTAAATTTCCTCTCGGGAGAGGCAAAAATGGCCATATACATTAGCAGGAAAAACAGAGTAGAGAACAGAGAGGGGCAGGAGGCCAAGACAGTGTGGCTGTGCAATATCAGGGCAAGACTCTGGCTCGATTTTAGGTTTCACAAACATACCGGGGATCTCGACACTTTTAAAGAACGTTGGTGTTTTAAAAATATTATCTGCAGTGTGAACAATGAATGTTTACACTTTGCACAGGTTTTTATTGGATAATTTTTATATATTTATAGAGTTGTTATTTATAAATGTATATTTTTTGATATGATAATATGATTTTTCGTTACACTTTATGAGTAAACTGTTTGTTTTAAGAATATGTAAATAAAGTGTTTTTGAAAAATCAAATAAATCTCTCTCTCTCTCTCTCCCTTCTCTCTCTCTCTCTCTCCTCTCTCTCTCTCTCTCTCTCTCTCTCTCTCTCTCTCTCTCTCTCTCTCTCTCTCTCTCTCTCTCTCTCTCTCTCTCTTTCTGAAGAACAGAAATGAATAAAGAAATGACAAAATGGTGCACTCTAGTGGCCACAAGTTATAGTTTTGAGCATCTTGTATTCCCTGCCTCTCGTAATTTCTCATATACTGTTGCTTTTTGTACTTTTCCACCTTTTGCTATTTGCCAATTTTTCAACTCATCTTATCATCTATCCCATGGCTTGTGATATTTATTCACAGTTTTCTGCGTCACATGTCGATCTAGCAGTTAGTTTGAAGTTCTGCAGATAGCAGCATGGATCCAATATTTAATGTCGTCAGGAAAAGAGAAAAAACTGTTGCAAATATTTCAGCAATAACTTACATTTGGAGATTTATTCATGTATTTTTCTCATTTTATCCTGTATTTATTCACATGATAATTCATAAAACCTGTGAGACCCGTGTCTAAACCTAAACCTGGCAGTAGAGGGAGACAGAGCTGCATATTTGTTGCATTCAACATACTGTACCACAAACTGTAACTGTCTGTGACCTCACAGCCCAACTGCTAGGGAATGAATTTCTCCTCCTTGAGTCACCGGACATTTGTTATACTGACATGTTGAAGATAATCACATTATAATTCCTGTCAAAGAACAGTTATATTCCAGTTGTTGTTTTTTATAAAGTTCAGCCTACTTTAGTATTACCGTTAGTATTATATAATTACTTTCTGTCTTATGTTTGGATGTTAGTATTTCCACTCGCCTTTTAGGGCTTGTTTCTCAACGTCCTCAGTCCAGTAGGAGGGACCAGAAGAACCAGTAACTCCACCCAAACTGGTGGGAACTGGGTGCCGGTTTGAAGTGCACACCCCAACAAAATGCAGCGGTAAAGACTTGCAATTATTTATTTTTCTCCACCTAGTCTCCTATGCCGTGACTGACGGGAGTAGGCGCCAGTGCAATTAGTGTCCCAAGCTGAACTATCACAGAACTGGTTTTGTTGTATTGATTTACCATATTATTCTCTAGATTTCTCACAGTGCCTTCAGCTCAATGTACAACCCCCATATTTCTTATTAATCTTATTCAAATGTGATTATTTTAGGTAATGGTCTTTCTTTTACCGTGGAGTAAATTTGACAGACACACACATACTATGACTATAAGACATACTGTGTGAAAATGACAGCACAGAAATAAATGTGTTACTGATTCCTGTGTGTAAGAATTTGTTGGTACGTGAATAAGTCCACAAAGATAGAGCACTCCCTAAAACTCTTCAGTCTTGTCATACATACAACAGTATGTATGCAATCATACAATGTTGCAACCTTTTACACAACATTTGTCTAATCATACTCAATACTCCCTGAAACTGTTTCTTTAGAAATTCATCAAAAATTGACATATGCACATTTGTTAGATGACAAAAAAGGATGCACCTGCACATTTTAAGAATACATGTAGCTGTTAGGTCATCCAATGAATCATGACTTGCTCTTGTTTCCTCAACATATCTCCCCAAAAAGCCCCTCTGTTCTCTGGCAAACGAATCAATCGACACACATTTACTTTTAATGAGAATTCCCAAAATAGCTTGAGGTTGCATTTCCTGTCAGCAGATGTTACAGTTATGATTACCTTCATTTTAATCAGACGTACAGTGTAAAAATGAAAGGAATAGTTTATGCAAAGAGTTATGAAAATATGAAAAAAAAGTCAGCTGGTTGCCTGGCAACTGGTTTTGTTGTACACTTCAATTTGTGTACAGATTAACCAAATTATATCGTGTTGATTAGTGAACTTTAACTTAACTTTGGTAAGTGGATTTTGTCACCTTCAGATAGAGCCAGGCTTCCAGTCTTTGTGCTAAGCTAACTGCCTGCTGGCTCCACCTTTACATACTTTATGCCACGACACATGAGAGTGGTTTCAATCTTCTCAACCAACTCTCAGCAAGAAAAGCAAAAAAGTTTATTTCCCGAAATGTCAAACTGTTCCTTTAAAAGTCAAATCATAGCACCACTATAATTACTTTACGTTTCAAATTCAGGACATGTTAGAAACAACGGCTTTGTTCGGTAGTTGAACTACAGTGTTACTAAACGATGGCTCCATTCTATAAGTGCACCAATAAACCATGGCAGTGGGACCATCAATACCAGGACCCTGACACTGGAGCAGCTAAATGGAATCCAGTCATAATTATTATTATTATCATTTACGCCGGTGCTTTTCCTTCTGTGACATGGGCCTATCTGTGAATCTTACACAGCCTGAAACAGAGCGTGAAGACGCCTCATATCAACTTCTTAACTTGTTTTGGAAAATGTTATGCCATTATTATTAGCATTGTTGTTATTATAGTCCTTCCCCATCATCATATTTTTGAGTTGAATAATCCACTGTGCACTATTAGCCAATCAAGATTCAAATGAATGTAAACACACTGTCAGCGCTTAAAGACCCGTGACTTTTCTGTCATCAAAACACAAGTGAAACTCCAAAAGATCCTTCTAATAGTTGAAACGCTTTCTATAAATGAATTTGTATAAAATCAAAGTTTCTGTTTCTGTGCTTGTGTGTCTGTGTCTGTGCGTCTACTTACTGTAAATGGTTTACATAGATCCTCTTCTTCTGAAATGCTAAATTATCATAGAGAAGTGCCATTTCCTTTTTTTAATGGTATCCAAATAAACTCAAACACACACACACACACGCACACAGACAAACAACATTGTTTTAGTAACAGTAACAGACTATTTCCTTATTCTGTTCAAACCCCAACAATGACATCACTTCAATTTCATTGTTTAATTTCTTTGAAAAGGAAATGACTTTTAAATGACTGCTTATTACCAGCAGCATCAGATATAGTTTCCTGAATAGATACAGTTATTGGCAAATGACATCAAGTGGGCTCACACTGTTATAACATTGTTATTGAAATATGTATGGACGAGATGTGCAGCATTAGTGGCTAAAGCAAAAATAACTCCTAACTCAAGTGTGTTCATGAAGGTACAGTATGCAGACTTCAAGGTTTAGATGTGCTAACACACACATACTGACGTAGTCTTCTGGGTTGTAAGCTAAATAATACCAAGTACAAGATACTACCAAGTTGATAGAAGGTCACATGACTTTAGAAAAGCGAGTCAGTGCGAAAGGGGGACGACCACAGAGATGTGGTGCGTCGGCGTGGGGGTGTATTTGTATGTGGGTCTGTGTGAGTTTATATCGCAGGTGAACTTGAGAGGTGACTGAGAATGTGCTCAGTGGAAAGATTAGAATTACGATGTAATTGTAGACTGCAACTGTGTGTGTGTGTGTGTGTGTGTGTGTGTGTGTGTGTGTGTGTGTGTGTGTGTGTGTGTGTGTGTGTGTGTGTGTGTGCGTGTGTATTCCTGTAAGCAGTGGTAGGAGCTACGTAGTGCAGTAGCATGAGAATCATAGGACTAGTGATAGTAGTAAAATATCAAGGAAGTAGTCATAGGAGTCCAATTAAATATAGCAATAAAATTTAAAAAAGAACAAAATTAGTAATTGAGTGTGTCTACATGCGCATAAGTATCTTGGTTTCCTAGTTGTTATCTGATTCCGATCAAGGAAACTGCATTCTCAATTACATTTTGAGGGAAACATATTTTTTCCAGGATTACCATCAAAGTTTAAAGCATGTGGTTAACGGTGTGAATAAAACCAAAACTACTTTGTTAGGTTAATCTAAAGATCATAAATTAAGTCATCGTTGACTTTTGGTCTCACACAAGACACAAACAGCAGACCCATGTTTGTTCAGACTTACAAGGACTTTGATTAGAAAAGTATTTGTGATTTATCATGGAAAATCTGTTTTCCTCGAAGCGTAATTTACAATGCAGTTCCGTTTGGGGAACGTCATTTTTAAGAGCCCTGGCTGCATGTTGATATGGTGTCTACATGGAACATGAGTTCACAGTTTTGAATGAGCAGGGCAATAAAGAAACAAAGGACCAGAAGGACTGCTTTATTGACCCATACATTTGTACCTAACTCACTTCTTATTAAAAAAGCAAATGTCTAAGACGCAGAACAAAAGACAAAGAAAACAATTAATCTTTTTACAAATACCCTCAGAAATCAGATATAATATAATATTGGAAACCTTTTCATACACGGTGGTGATAAAAGCAAGGCGAGTAATGAGGACATGCTATTAAATAAACTGATAGGAAATGATTGTTTACTCGACGTAACAATCTTTACAGATTTACTTTCTCTTGACTGATGATTTCAAGAATTCTTTTTCAAGGAACCTGAAATTCTTTGGTCTTTCACTTTGCACGGACGTGATAAATCCCCCAAAACTACCTCGATGTCAACTCACTATTCCAGGGAAGTCTTTTCAAAGGAACCTGCCCAACAATACTTCCCTTTGAGGCATGTCCCTAATTTCCAATGTATGTATTAACATTGTAGAGATCAAGACGGGAGTATAGTAGCAAAATGGCTGTGGTAGAAATGATCCTTAACAGTTGCTTTAAATAATGTATTATCAAGTAGGTGTTCTGTACAAGTTCTGTGAAGAAATATCAAAAAGTTAGTACCAAAAATGACAAGCCCGCCTGAAACAGCTTGACAACCTAAAATATATTGATAACTCACTTCTCAACGGCCCTTGAAGACAGCATAAAGAAAAAAGAACCAATGAGGATTTGTGAAGGCTGTTGCGTCATCTGTTGCCATGTAGCCAGAAAAAGGTTACCAATACTTTCACTTTCGGGTTCCTAGAAAACGGAGCATTTCTATCTTAGTGCGGTAGCTAAAATAGACACAGGCAACAATTTATAGGCAAACACAAAAAAATTCTGCACGCACACACACACACACACACACACGCACGCACACACACTTTTTGGCATGCAGTCACACAATAACACAAAGCATCTGTATGCACTTACAGAATAACAACTGAGGTAAAAAAAGAAAAGATCCTGTGTGTGTTTGCATATTTGTAGGTTTTTACAACTATACTGTAGAAACACATTGTGCCTGTGAGTGTGTGTATGTATGTGTGTATGTGTGTGTGTATGTGTGGTTCTCTGCACTCCTCCTTCCATGAATCCGTCTTGCTTTGCTTTCATGAGAAAGAGGAGGGACAGCAGGAAACTAAAACTCAACAGGATTAGAATCCTCATCAACAAACTGGAGACCTTTAATCTTTGAAACGGTCATGCAGTTAGCTTTCAATTTACATTCTGACGATTTGTTCTTCTGGATTCCTGCCATGGTATATACATTGTAAGGTTTTGTATTTCAGCAGATGGCCAGAATCCACATTAATTATGTACTGAAGGCTTCTTACCAACCAAGTAACTTTTAAACTGTAAAACTGTTTTATTTTGGCTGGTAGCCCTACAGCTACAGAGCTCTTGCTCAAAGTCACACTTTGTACTTTGGGAGTTTTAAAAAAAGCATGTGACAGCACGTGAATCTGAGCAGACAGTTTGATGCTAACTAGATTACCAGCTGTGTTCACAGTTGCATCCACATGTAACAACTCGTAGAATATTTTACTATTGAGGGGAAGATTTTTTGCACACATTCTATCTACTAATTGTCTGCCAGGATTGTTACATGGCGGGGGCTTGTGTGTCTAGTTTATAGAAGCAGGGCTGGAGGGAAAAGTTTGAGCAAACTGCGGTGTTGCCAAGTGGCCAAGTCAACAGATCCAACGCTCGGTAGGAGCTGATAACACAGATGCAATATGACTTTACAGACATTATAGCCATATCCATATCCATACTATATCCATACTTTCTATTTTTTTTTCCAACACAACATCATTTCTGTCAAATGTTGTATTTGTACTATGTTGTTTATCCTGTACACACGACATCTATTGCACGTCTGTCCGTCCTGGGAGAGGGATCCCTCCTCAGTTGCTCTCCCTGAGGTTTCTTCCATGCTTCACTCTTTAATTATGGGGTTTCTTTTAGGAAGTGTTTCCTTGTGCGATGCGAAGGGTCTAAGGTACAGAGGGTGTCGTAACCTGTACAGTCTGTAAAGCACACTGAGACAAATGTATAATTTGTGATATTGGGCTATACAAATAAATTTGATTTGATGATTTGATTTGATAGCTCAGGATCAGACCTTAGCTCGTGATTCATTGACTGTTGATCCGGAATAAACCACAGCCTTTTTTGCCTTTCATAAGAAGTGCAATGCCTATTCATTCATGCCTACAGAGTAATAATATATAAATAATAATGTATCTTTCCTAACAAAGACAAACATGACAACATTTATCAATACATTGTTGTTGTGTAATGTCGGAAAACCTTTTCCACATGTAAGACAACACATTATAACCACCAATAACAACACCCAAAGCAGGCCGTCAACCACAACCTGGAAATGAGCGAGGAACATTATGATTGTGATTATGGTACTTTGTTGTCATCTGGTGAAAATCCCTGTATTTTTCAATATACCGCAGATAAAAAGAATATCGCAATGTCCGTTTTCTCCAATATCTTGCAGCCCTAAGAGTGTTGGAGGTGCTAGAAAGCTGCAGGAGTGTAGTGTACAGATCTTCGGCTGGGTGAATGCTCTATGAATAGTGCAGAGATAGCACATTAGGAAACATGACCAACTAACAGGGAGCGCCCAGAGACTGTGCCTTAAATACATTCAAGCAAATGGCGGCCAATAGGAATAATGTTTAGAGCGGGGGCCGAGAGGATACAACGGTTGTAAATTGTTTGCTCATAGCATAATAAAGCACTGTGGCATGTCCTCGCCACTGATAAACTGAATGAATGGATCTACTGCGTGACTCAAACTGACCTTATCCTCGTAGACATCATGACTGCTGTGATGGTGTCACACAATGTCAAATATGTGATCTTTATGAGTCTGAAGTGTAGTTTATAATCGCAGAGCACATCACACCGAACACATACACACGTGAACATCTGGTGTACTGTGTGAGCTTCATCATCAGAGAGATTGTGTTACTTGTTTTATAGGCAGCGGTGGAAAATAACTTCTCAGATGGTTTCGTTTAAAGAATAGTTTGTATACTTAAAGTATATTTGTTGATAATTCTTCTCTACTTTCAGAGTTGAATTCAGGACTTTAACTTGAAGTTTTGGTAGTTTTACATAAATTAATATCTGAATATTCTTCCACTGGTTTTAGAAGACAAAAGGCCAACATTATGCATAGATTGGTTTAAAGGATATAGTTTCTGAAACTCACACAATTAACGTATATGAGTTTGACATTTAAAGTATGTAAGAGAGTATTAAAACACATGGCACAGTGTGGACAGCACATTAGCAGGAAATTCCCCCCATCAGAAGCTTCTCGTCATGATGAGAGAGCTTCTATTAGACTATTATCAGTACAGCGTTAGACGGGTTCCTCAGAGCCACTCTGACTCTTCAAGCAAACTTGCTGATTCACTCGCTGCAACTGTATTACTGTAAACTGTTAACTTAAGGAATCGTCTTTGCATTTCAACAGAAGAGGTCATGATAGACAACGCTGATATGCTTGAGTGAGATTAATGAGTAAGGGAGATAACGATTTAGGGAGATGTCGTGATTTCAGCCCTTAAGATGTGTCTTTGACAATGAATCTAATCTAGAGAAATGTTCTGCTGCCGACTTTTGGGAAAGAAGAGTCTGGAAAAAACAAATATGACAAAGTGGGGTAGAAAGGTAAAGTGACTACTTTGAGTAAGTACTCTGTAGGAACTTGTCTTTAACAGCTCTGACATTAAAGAGAAAATCACACATTGAGGAGATTTCTTAAGAGGGAATGATTTAAGCAGAGGTTTTGCCATTAAACATGCATTTTTGTTCAATATCAGGCAACACTGGAAACTATTGGAGGCCAAATGCATTTTATTGACCAGCAGTAAAATGTAAGTGCTTCCTATAAGCGCCAGCAATTCATGGAAGACATTGTACTTTCACTGAATGAGGTGAAGGGGTCACTTATTATGCTTTCATAGTATCATCTAGATTACACAACAGATAATTATCTGACTGGCCTTTCCGCCTTTGTTAATAAGAAAGTAAGAAATACACCAGTACATTCTTAGAAACAGTAAACATTCACATAACTGCAACTTCTCCGCAACTCTACTTCCACTTTCATCCCAACTCAATTGTGCTTTGACAGATTGAAACAGACCGTTGGATCAAGTTTACTGGACAGGCAGGTGCTGCCAAGGCCCCCCCTGTCCAGTCACTCTGACAAACTCTTACATACAATAACATTCAGAAAGGAGAAGAAGGCTGCTATGGTTACAAAGCCATCTGCCAGAGTTTGATATTAAGGAAGTTTTCATCTGCTGGGAAATCTAAAAGTGTATAAATATTTACTATTTTATAAGGTTTAATGGTGTTTGGCAATAACCAAAAAAGGATGGATGCCAAATAAGATCACCTACAGGCAGAAGCAACAATAGCGTTGCCCTTTCACAGTACTCATCTCGCAGAGTGCAAGAAAACAGGTCTTCTTCAACAAACTTTCCTAACGTAATTATTATTATTAAAGAAAATTAAATGATTGTGTTAAATTATTCATTTATTGTATTTACTTTTCTTGTGCTTCTATTTCCTTCCTCTACCACCGTTGTTTTAGGACTTATTGTAAAGATCATCGTAAAACAATTACAGGTTTGTGATAGTAAGCCACACAAAATGAAACTGAAGAACACACGCACTGCACGCACACACAAATCTAACAATGAAGCATTTTTAAAGATGATTTATTAGTTGGTTTAGTGTGCCAGGACACACTGCCATAACGCCTACATCACAACAACCTAACAGCAGCTTTCCAGCAGATATGTGTGCTCTGTAATGTTTACTGGAAGATAACTGTTCACTTTAACCGTTGTTCAAGCCTTATCAGTGTCACTGGCCATTACGAGTATTTATCAGCAACCCTTATGACTGAACATGCAATATATCAAAATGAAAGTGCGTCAAAGTGAAAGCGTAGCTTAGAAAACAATAAATTAAACTCATTTCTGTATTGTTTCTGGTTTTCCTCATTTTGAAAGTGCATTTTGGTATGTCGCAAGGCCTGATGACCACATGTGCAGGGAGGGTTGATGTTGCCCTTACAGCAACACCAGTGATTATCTGAAAGACAATATGAGTACATAAAGTCAATGATGAGACAGAATGGAAAACATATATATACAAGAATGTAGACTAAAAGTGGACAATAAGACGGAATTTACTGTACCAGAGGTGTAGAACAATGCTAATGGGAACAAACAAAAAAACACGATTACACACACTCATTTCACATCAGTGACTGTGCAAATGTTAGCCAAACAACAAGAAGAACAAATAGATTTTAAGTTACAAAGGAAATGGTGTTCCTGGTTTCCATTGAAGGAAGTGCAGATTGTTCTTTGTACACTGGTGGAGTGAGAGAGGTAGTTTCTTTGACCAGAAAACCTCCAGGATGAATTTCAATTTCCCTGACACAAAATGAGGACACACCCATACAAACACAAGGGTCCTGTTCATCATTTCATTTCTATCTTTGCTGTTCCCAGGAGTGACACAATACAACCCTATCTTTTGTGAGCTGAGAATTGCAGGTCTTTATACTTTAACAGTACCAGTATCTCTGCAGATCCTAGAAATTAAAACTGAAAAACAACAGCATCAGCTTACAAAGGGCTCCCGCAACACCAGAAACAACAAAAATGGATTTCCCCTTTTCTGCCTTATTCCTGAGCGCCCCCAAACTGCATGCAAAAGGAAAAAACATTTTTAAAAAAAGAAGCTTTAGTTCATGTGACTACGGCATTTTAATAACTAAAACTGATCCCACATCATTTGAACTGTAACATAGCATTAACTTACGGCTATTTTCAGTATTGATGCATGTATTAAAGTATTTTCTGCTGCATTTACTTATGCACACACACATATTGTCTGCAAAGATCTTTAGACACACCGAGCACTCTGTTAAACTGGCTATGTTTCACTATCTTGCTTCTCTCCTTGTTTCACAGAAATGAAACTCATGGAGCATGCACACATGCAAACACTGAGTGCGTAATATTACGCACGAGAGACACATGCACACAATAGCCCACTGTTACAAACTGCATTGTGCAGCATTAGACGGTAGCGATTTAGATTGCAATGGTTATAAGACATTTTGCAGACAGACACAGAGACAGCAGCGGCAGAAAGAGTAAGTGTGTGGTTCTGATTATGAGAGCAGTATACCCGTCCTCTCTCTCTGCCTGTCTCCGTCCTCACTTGAATCACATCTCGCTGCACAGATATGAGCTGATACAATGTGTGAACCATTTGTTTATACAAATAAGGTGATTAAAATGGAAACATAGTTATGAATATGTTCCATTTCTGCTGATAGATCCCCCTCAATACTACAAACTGGCCCTTTAAGGATTTTTGCTGGTTAATTAAAAGAATGCTGGGTTGCAGGGCTTTTTCCTGCTGGATCTCCATGAGGGAGGAGCAAACACATTTTAACAATCCTTTTATGAAGAAGATAAGTATGAAGAGTTTTATCTCAACGCTACAGAGTGGGCATGATTAACACCACCAGATATACATAACAAAACCAGCAGGCTATTCTGTTGGGACAGACCAGTCCTGATAAAATGAAACTAACCATAACACAGACATACAGAAATGATCTCACACAGCATTTAGCAATCATCTGTCTGCCTGCCTGTCTCTCTGCCTATTTAAGCAATGCCAGCTGACAGTCTTTCCTTAACTTTCTGTTTGTACACCTGGGGCTTAGGTTCATCTGGCTCATGTTTATGTTTACTTGAACTGTGATGCCCACATTTGAGTGTGTGTGCAGACGTTTGACAAGATTGTAATTACGAGGCATGTTTTTATGGGCGGGTATATTTATAATTAACTTATTAAAGGCCTCACTGTAAAGTACACTACTTATTATACGGCAACATGTCAAATACATGAATCATTTGGCATGAAACTCTAAGGCATGTGCAATCATGCAGATGCACATGCAGCACACACACACACACACACACACACACACACACACACACACACACACACACACACACACACAAATCCTCAAAATAGGCAGCAGGAGTTTATGACCACAGAGCTATTTGACTTTATGTGAAACACTTGGCACTTACTCAGAAACACATCCAAGTCTCAATAGTCATGTATTAACCACAGCTAAAGAGGAATATGAACTATATACCATGATGTGTCGTCTGTTTCCCATATCGCAAACTAAATAATTAAAACTAATACATGGGATTCACAGAGGAAATGTGGCTTAGAGTGGAAAGTCAAAAATAGTGAAATGACTGTCAGGATTTCACAATATGAGCATTTCTGAGGTGAATCATCCCAAATGTAAAGGACCTCCTTGTGTGACATTTTTCATTTGTGAACAACAAATGAAGAAGTGCAGCATTGATTTGGTTTCCCTCGTGGCTCGAGTCAACCTTATTAGGCCATGTGCCTGCTTTTTTTTTTTATTATCAGGACTTCTGCAAAATCAGTTTGAACTGTCATCTGAGACTAAATGCCAGATAACCCAGACATAAAGAACATTTAGCTTCATATGGCATTTGATATGCATAGTTTCAGGCAGGGCCATCCCACATCATAACACAGTGAGCACACCCTGCTGTTTCCAAGAAAAAAAAAACTTACATTTAAAAAACATTCACAAAATACGACTAAAACACCCAAACCGTGCGAAATAAATGTCGCCATTACCCGGATATGTCACGCTTTCTGTAAACGTCTTGCTGTCATGTGGCTTTGCAGTTTTCACCAAATTCTCCAAATAATAACTGCGTTCAAAGCAACTGAAAGGGGGCTGCTCTCTGCTCAGTTTCACTTTCGTTTCTGTTTCAAGGAAACTGTGTGGCTGCCGCTGAAGCGAGGGAGGCTCTTCAAGTAAGCAGACCCAGGCGGAGCTAACGGGATGTATAAAGACAGGAGAAGCGTTTACCACACTCACACACAAACACACGAGAGTCAGTTTGACCTACCAGCCTGCGCTGTGTCACGGATTACCTGCAAAACAGTTACTGATCGCATCGCACAGTTTTTTTGCACTTTTAGGATTACAGACACACGGATCTTTACACAGCCGCTGGCTGCTCAAAACGGTAAGCATTATGTTGTACTGTTGGGTGTTTTTGAAGGTCAGAAATGGTGCTTTGCTGCATCCATGGCTGCTTTTTTCTTCTTTTTTTTGCAAAGTCAAGGGATCGAAATGTTAAACTGCCTGGATGTTTTTTTGGAGAAAATGCATGCTGGAGTTTCACTCTTACTCCTGTTTGATCCTCAATCCAGATGTGAACAGCAGCTTGCTGTGGAAACTGTAAAACGTTATGAAGTAATGCAGTAAAAATACACTCCAGTATAAATAAACATGCTCGAAAGAGCTTTTTATTTATTTTTTCGGAAATTTTATTTAATACTTTTCAATGGCTCCAACATGTGTTTGTGATCACCTGCCACTGGAGAATCCACAGAATTGCAATCCATCACCTGTTAATCATTACCTCTTCTTGGAATCTAAAGTTTCTTTTTTGGAAAGTTCCAAACTTCCAGTTCCCAATAAGTATAAGTTTTTAGCTTGAAAAGGTTTCATTTCAACCTGGTATTTCTGTAATTATGGAAGAAGTGATGCTGCTATGAAGCCATATGTGTGTGTGTGTGTGTGTGTGTGTGTGTGTGTGTGTGTGTGTGTGTGTGTGTGTGTGTGTGTGTGTACAGTCATTTGACTGCGGCTGACATCAGAGCTGACTGTAAATTGACCCAACCGCAGATTCCATTCATATCAAACACAGTACAGCTCTATGGAAACTTGAATGAATGTCTAACCTGAACTCAGTTCACTGAATTATGCCCATATGCATCAGGGCCTTGCAGTCATTGCCCAAAAGTTTAGTTCACTGCCACTGTCAGAAACGGGAAGCTGTTACTATTTCTAACTGTAAAAAATGTATGTGCTTTAATAGTAATGCATGAATTTTTGATAATAACTCTTTCTTTCTTGTCTTGTCTCTCAGGATGTCAGTGTGGTGGTTAGAGATGGGAGAGGGTCCGCTCTCCCCTGTAGGATGGTAGCCAATAGCACAGTGGAAGGCCATGACAAGACAGAGTTGTCAAGCTCATCATCCTCTTCCTCGTCCTCATCATTGTCATCATCCTCCTTGTCCTCATCATCACCGCTGGCTAGGCACGAGCTCGCTCTCAGCCCTCAGCGCACAGAGTCGGAGCAGCTTCAGCGTCGTGCCGCTCCAGGTCCTAACCCGAGGTCGGTGTCTGTCCCCTCTGTGTATCTCACCCACTTCCCCACCTTCTCCAGCAAGGAGGACTGCAAGATCATCACGGACACAGCGTCCAAGCTCGAGCGCAGTGCCTTCTACTGGGGCCCTCTGGGAGTGGAGGACGCCCATTGCATGCTGCGCGACGCACCGCTGGGCAGCTTCCTCATCCGCGACAGCCGGCAGAAAGACGTCTTCTTCACGCTGTCCTACCACGGCAGCAGCGGGCCGGTCAGTGTGCGCATCGACTACAAGCAGCAAAAGTTCTCACTGGCGGGCAACGAGCGCTCCTTCCCGACGCTCTTTGCCCTCTTGGAGCATTACATCAATTCGCCCAAGAAGAGACTGAGTGTCCCGTACAGGAAATGGGAGCCGACGCTGCAGGAGCGGTGCAGGAAGCGCGTCATGGAGCTGTGTGGCGGAGGAAGCCGGGTGTCAGAGCTGCCAGTCACCCATGTTGTCCAACACTTCCTGATGGAATTCCCTTACAAACTATGACCAGCTTGCCTTTTAAAGCTGTGATGATATTATTTTTAATTTCAAGAAGGACATTTTTACAGAGTGACAGCAAACAGGAGAACTGTTTGGTGAAAAGCTGCAAAACATTTCACAAGAGACATTATCCTCACAGTCAAGTACAGGCGGTCTTCCATTGGACAGGGCATGACATTTCAACACTCATTACCTCAAGAGACTCAACTTGCACACGGACAGAGCGCCTTCTGGTCTCAAGGACGCATGAAATGTTGGAAAAAGCTGCACTAAGAGAAATCTACAGACACAATGGAACTATTACAGACATAAAAGAAGTTGTGGGGTCAACTGGGACTGCACCTCTGGAAACTGTAGAGTCTGTTGCCCATTTGTGGCCACCACAGGCACAAACATATTTAAAAGTGGATAGTGGAAAGACATTAAGAGCATCAACAGAGTGGACTTGTTGGAGGGTACAACTAAAACCATCACAGGCAGTACGGTTGACTTTTGTAGCAAACTCTAATACTCTAATGTTGTTGAATGTTTACATCACACATGAATGTTTGCCGGTGCTGACGGCTCGAATACCTCTTGATG
Source organism: Cottoperca gobio (assembly GCF_900634415.1). Taxonomy (NCBI): domain Eukaryota; kingdom Metazoa; phylum Chordata; class Actinopteri; order Perciformes; family Bovichtidae; genus Cottoperca; species Cottoperca gobio. The sequence continues at coordinate 14,632,602 of NC_041362.1, read as the reverse complement.
TCTGGAATATTGTCGAGGATGTCAGATGGTATTGGAGTCACGAGGTCTGGTGTAAAGTTGTACTATATACAGAGGCACATTGCCTCTTACTCATCCATCTCTGCCAAGCAGATAATTATCATATATATTTATATATATTTTTTTTCTATTATATTTTAAATAAAATTGATTTAAACTGACCTTGCTGGATTTTTTCTTTCTTTTTGACTGTGGTATTTCTCTTCCCCCAAATCATGTCATGTGAGGCATGTCATGTGAGGGTAGGAGATAGGAGGGGCAGGGAGACACACAAACCCCCACACTTTGTTAGCGCTATAGACAATAGGACAGACAGACAGGAAGTGTGACATAGCAGTGTACAGTATCGTCACCACAGTGACTCATATGCGTAGGGTAAAGTGACAGGTGGGTGGAGTTCTATTGGTAGTAAATGGACTGTTACGCTTAGACACACACACACTTACCAGAAACAGAAGCAGAGGTGACACATAATGAAGCGTGTGATTGTGTCTATAAATGTGTGTGTGTGTGTGTGCGCGTGTAGGGCTTTTAACATAATGAGGACTAAGCGCAGATTGAAATTTCCTCAAGGGGAAGTGGGACATTTTTGGGGGTTAGTGGTTTGACAGAGACATGTTATATCAAGGTCAGGGTTTGAGTTGCAGTTTGCGTTTCATTTTAGAGTTATGGTTAACTTTTTGTATGTAAAACATAATTGAAACAGTTGTAAATAGGCAGCACGGAATTAAAGTAATTCAAGAAAGCAGGTGATAATAATTAAGAATTTGTCAAACAAAAGTCACACAAGGTACATAAAAGCCAGTTTAGTCTAAGAAGAGTTTTAAAATGTAAAAACATGCCATTGCCACTGACTAAAATAAAAACCATTTTAATGGCTGTGGCAACACTAATCGAGGTGGGTGTGTTTGGTTTGTGTTACATAGTGCACAAACTATAGTTAGTGTCACATTGGCGCAAAGCCCAGCTGAACTTTTCTCTGAAGTCTAGTCTCTGGATATTAAGCAAACCTTATGAATCTTACACACCTTTTATACATTCTTACACAGAGATGTTGCAATAACCTAAACGGTTGTAGAGTTGCAGCAGAAATTGAAACTTTTGTTCTTGTCTGAACCACAAATTGAAGAGTTTAATTGCTGTATAAATAGAGGTAACATTGATGTTAACACTGATTGTTGAATGTAGGACTCCAGCTTGTGAAAGTATTGTCAGACTGCCAAACTACACAAGGCTCGTAAGCATCTTTCTCCACATGGTACACTTAGCAGTGTGTTTTCATGTCATTGTTGCACAAGAAATGGAAGTCTTTTTCAAGAAATAATATCTTTGAAATGTCACCTTGCATAGTTAACTGTGCCACTGCTTTATTATTTGCAGGGTTATAAGTTAGTATGACCATTTGGGAAATGATCTTATTCACTTTCTTGCTGAGTTAGATGAGAGCATGTTTGTAGGGTAAATATTAGGACTGCCACAGAACGAGTTAACAAGCTAGCTTAGCTTAGCCTAGCATAAAGACTGGACATGGGGAAGCAGCTAGCATTTCCAAAGTCCAATATCTGCCTACTACGACCTCTAAAGTTCACTAATTAAACTAGTTTGTTTTTACAATATCCGAGTACAAAAGCAACAATTGTGGTTTTAGTTATTTCTTGGACAGGACAAAGTAAGTGTTTCAAGTCTTTGCTCCATGCTAAGCTAACCAGCTGCTAGCTTGAGCCATATATTTCAACAATTTTAACTCTTAGCAATGAAGTGTATTTCCCAAATTGTCAAACCAAGTGTTAATTACGTTAAATTGAGACCAAAGTTGAGCATTGGTAAGAATATAAATACTGAAAAAGAGGATCATTGTATTACAGAATGTGTGCTAACAGTAAACTAGATATAGACAGACAAGATGAACTTTGACTCCCACTGGCATCATCTTTAGAAAGCAGAATCATTTGTTCAAATTTCAGCAGTTTCATGACATTTGTGAGAGTATGTGTCACCTTTTCAGACAGTGTAGTTTACTTTTCATTTCTAATTTAAGCCTAACTCCAACCTCTTACCTAACCAGAACTCCAACGCTAAAACCAAACATAAGGCTTTGTGATCTTTTGGGGGATTTTTCTTTAATAAAAAAAACAATGTAGAGACACACACACCTGAGTAATACACTCACAGCTTGATTCAAGTAAAGCCTGACTAGTTTAAGGATATAATTAGAAGAGGAAGATGCTGAGTCAGTGATATAAACACTGTTATAAGTAATAACTGTATTATCTTATTAATTAATATCTTATTATAATATATAATTAGATCATTTTATTTTTCACTCAAGCAGTGTTTGTTTTTGTCTGCGCGTGCATTATTGTGGGATGGGAATCATATGCAGAAGTTTCATTCATAGCTTCTCAGTTATTAGGACATTAGAGAAGTGAACGTTAAAGTGAGGCTCTCTCTCTCTCTCTCTCGCTCTCTCTCTCGCTCGCTCTCGATTTAAATAAGGGCTATTCAAGTGTGTTTGTACTGGGAAGTGGAATTATGTGATAATAAATACATAAAATGATACGCTGATTTACAGGAGTCTCTTTCCCAATGCATGTCAGTGGGAAAAAAGTATTTTTGGGCCCCATGGCATCACATGACGGACACAGATGTTGCAATTTGGCCACAATGAAAATTGGCTTCAAAGCCCGGCGCTCTTCCTGGGGGCTTTGTTCTCCCCACTTCATCAGCTTCACAACAACACTTCCTTGTTTGTAACTCACATGTGTGTGAACTAACCAATCAGATAAATGTGAGGAAAACCCATAGAGGTATAAGTTATACATTTTTGTTCAACAACTAATACTCAGAACTGTGAAGTTCCATCCACTGTTCAGAACTCGGGGGTGTGCCGATTGAACAGCAAAACACAAATCGAAGATCTCTACAGTACAAACTTAAATGTATTGCTTTGACTGTGGTTTAGTATAGAGAAACACACACACACACACACACACACACACACACACACACACTAGTATCGTTGCAGTACCAGGAACCCAGTCACACGTTTACGCGCACATAACCAGACTTCCCTGAAGAGAGGAACTGCGATAAAAGCAACAGATACAGACCGCAAGATGACTGAGGGCTCCTGCTGCAGCCACAGCAATAGCAACACAGGTCAAGGTTTTACAGCTTTTGAAGCCATGACACAATGGAGGCCTTAACAGTTGCATAGTATACAAGTGTGTATGTGTGTACTTCTGGGGTGTTGGCAGTTATTTTCTAATATTTCCTGTGGTTTTCTTGCTCAAACACTGAGAACTTCCTCTGTGTGATTCTGTGAAGGGAAAAAAAATCACGAGCAAGAGAGCAGCGACAAAAAAACAAAGACTCAAGCAGCGGATCGCTGTTGTTAAGTAGAATAATTTATTGCAGTTCTTTATTTATTCCTCTGTTTTCAGTTCATTAACAATAATTACAGGTTTAAAAGCAAAAAGCATTTACAGAGCATATAAACATATTACATACACACACACTACAATCAGAGACAACGGAAGCTTGTCATGACATGTTTGGATAGAGGTTGCCAATGGTTACAGGCGTTGTGCCGCCATGTTGACTTCAAACATGGCGGCACGTTCCTTCAAACCATCAGAAGCTGCTCTACAAATTGTGCCAAGCCTCTTCAGCACACCAGTGATCATCACTATCATTCTTCTGCTATTTACAGAAGCAAGATGGAAAGAGACCGAAAGAAAAAATAAGTATTGCTCTTAATTTCTTCTTTATAAACGTCTTGATGACTGTACAGAGTTAAAAAATAAGAAATGTCGAGCATTAAGACTTTAGCTGCAAGATAATGGCACAGAAAAGAAGAGCTGGAAAGCAGAAGCGGAAGAGAAAAGAGAGGAAAGCTTAATAAAAGGATTAAAAAGGATGAGGAGATGCATGTTCTAAAGAATCTGTGACACTGCTTCTGTTCCTAAGATTTATAAATCAAGTCATGATTTAAGGATAAAACACACTGATCCCATTCAAAATGAACATATGACATCACTGTTTGGAGAGATAAGTTGTCAGTTACATTCATCGTTCCCCTCGTTGGTTAGCTCTTAACATTATTGCAGTAGTAAAGCATTATTCAGCGGAGGGCGACACTGACCTCAGAGCAGCAACTCAACAAATTTATTTGGTTTTCCAAAAATGCTTTTGTTTCTGGTTGTCACTATGAAATTCTGCCAGGGTTTAAACACAGATGTGAGCAGATATGACTATACAAACGTCACACTATGCTTTAGGCTTTTAGGAAGTATTAACCAAATTATACTCGTCTTTCCTGGAGAATGGGTGTTTTCAGTTTATCAAACTATAGTCAGATGGTTCCCTGATACATGGAGGGTAAAACTGAGCTCAGGTCAGTGTCTGAGGGGCAACCAGCAGATACATTCAACCCAGTGTTGTTGTGGTGGCAGTGTGCAGAACAGAAGGATGTCATTTCAAACAGTGTCTCAAGACTTTTTGAAGCATAAGATCCCTGATATCTATTATACTACATCCCTCTATGAGGCTGTCAGAGTTTCATTTAATCAAGCAAATTAACTTTTATCTATATTCCTAATTATATCAAACAATAATCAGCTTTTAAAATGAGTAAAACAGCAGCTCACCTGTGTCGCTACGGACTGAAATGCTTGATGTGGAGAATGAATGAAAGCCTACATGGACTGACTTATGGATAACTGCTGAACCACTTATTCAGCTCCATTCGATCTTTCAAATCAATGATTCTCTCAGTCAGGTTGCTGATTGGTAAATCGGATCCCTTCTATGACCTACTGTCTGAATAGTGGGAAGAAAGTTAAGTGATCTAGAAGTTGAAAATAAAAGCAAATCCAACGAGATCAAGGTTTGTCAATTATTGTTACATATCTGAAAATAAAATATTTCTTATCTTTTACTCAAGCAACCCGTACTGAACCGTCAGCCCGAGAGATCAACCTTATGCAAACAAACTGCGCTGGCTGTGACGACAATCAAAAAGCTGCTTTCACACACCTCATCCCGAGATGAATTAATCTAAATTAATTCATTAATTTAGTTAACTAGAGAGGACAACACTTAAAAAGAAAAAAGGTGTGAGCTACAACTTCACGTTAACATTATGAGACCTGCTCCCTCCTCCTTGCTCGACATGCTGCAGGTAATTTAATACATTTTCTATAATAGACACCAGTTAGTTAATGGGAAATTAATGGATCAATACTCTACACCTGGAACAATAAGAGCTAAACAAAATGTAGAAAACACACACACAGAATAACCACGAGCAGCTCACTTGCCTTCGCAAACAGGTGGTCAAAAAAATCAGGTGGGGAAGATAAGGGGGAGACGAGGGAGAGATAGAAACACACACACACACACACACACACACACACACACACACACACACACACACACACACACACACACACACACACACACACACACACACACACACACACACACACACACACACACACACACACACACACACACACACACACCTAGGTGGCAGTAACTGCTAACCGGCCTGACACACGGTGGTTAAAAGGCATATGCAGCTGACTTTGTGTGGACTGTATGTATAGCGCGTGTGTGTGTTAGCATAGAAGGGACCACCGCCACAAAACATTAGTGATGAACATAAGACGCAAAAATAGAGCAGGTCTTTAGAACCTCACAACGGCTCACAGCAGCAGCATGTGATGTGGCGTGTGTGTGTTTCTTTGAGCTGACAATCTATCAGAATGAGTAAAAAACGTTGCTGGTTGCGCGCCTTTACACACGCTTGCTAAAAACACAACCGTACACACTAGAGTCCACAGAAACCCAAATGTGCTTTAAGCATTCCTTGTGTCCGACCAGTGTTTCGTCCTCGGAGTAAAAAGAGTCTTTCTTCATGTGCAAACACAAATGTTGAGATGCCTCCAAAATCCTCTTACGACTATTCACATCACGCACTATCTACAGGTCGCAACATGAAAATATACTGCAGCCAAGCTGGATAGTTTAACTATCACACTTCACTGTCTCTTTGTGTGTGAGAGATATGTTTAAGTGCATGAACATGATTGTGTGCGTGTTGCTTAATCCAGTTCAGGCGAGTCTGGTGTTTCAGTGTGTACGTCTGCATCTTCCGTGTTCTCTACATACTCTGTAGCCGAGTCGTCTCCAGCAGAGAGTCGGTCTCTGTTCACCTCTAGAGGTGAGTCTTCACCTTCCGGCTCATCTTCTCCCTCTGGTGCCTCGTCGGTGGTTTCTTCTTTTACCGTTGCGTTCGTCTCTGTGTCATCCATCGGCGACCCCTCCTCCTCTCGCAGCTCCTCCTCTTCTCTTTGCCCTGCTTTCCTATCCCCCTCTTTCTCTTCGTCACCCTCTTCCTCCTCTGCGATAGAGGCGTTTGGTCTCTGGAGGGAGTGTGTCGCGGGGATGTGGCTGGCACAGGGGTGAAGGTGCGGTGAGTCTGAGGGGGGCAGCAGAGTGAGCGACTCGACGCTCAGAGTCTCTGCGTTGTTGTCGGTGAGGAGGGAGATGTTGGGCTGCGACGCCGGAGTGAGGCTCGGGGCCAGGGCTGGAGCCGCGACTGGTGCCGAGGGAGTAGAGGAGACTAGCATTACTTCTCCACCTTCTCCACCTGAGGAGGAGGGTGGGGTGTGCTCCAAAAATGTACCATCATCTAAAAAGGAGAGCAGAGAAGAGTGAGGCAGGTGAACTCAGAGGGATCCTCACTGTGTGACATTATGTGACATTTCTATATCAAAGCCTTCAAACAATGTTTCTTCTTTCTGCACAGAGATAATCTACAGGGGGGAAACGTGTAGCTTCCAATTAAATGCACCGCGAACAAACTAAGAAATTGCACCATTTCAAGCTCGTTAAATTCCAATATATTCACTAACACTATTTAGTGAATGTCAGAAAATCCTTTGCCTCAAACTAAATTTTCAAAATGTCGTGATAAAATCCATAACCAGTGGGAAGCCCAACACCCTCGGGATTTGCACACACAGGGACATCGACACACACAGGAGAACTTTATGTAGTTACTACAGAGATCTATGCAGGCAAGAAGTGCCACACATGCATTTGGACAGACACAGGAAGACTCATGAGTGTAACAGCACAGTGTGTTCACCAAGTCCCTCCAGAGTTAGCAACGAGCAGATCCTTCTAACAAGGGTGGGACAGTGTTGCTCATTGGAGACACAGTGCACAAACATGTGATATAAGGAGCAGCAACAGTTGTACGAGAGGTTTCACAGTAACAGCATAGTTTGTGTGGGCAGAACTACACAGTGAGCTATGTACTACAATGTAAGCTACTGTGTATACTTACATTGGAGGAGTGTATGGGTGCAGTATGAAAGACACAACAAAAGTGGATTACAATATTCAATGTCGGCTCAACACAATTAGACCAAACCACTGTATGATGGTTATAGTTTTCTTAAGGTCTGTAACTGTGGAGCTCACGAGATGTAAACAGATATAAATGAAATAATCCACACGTTTCACTTGTGCGACAGGATTTGAAAACACTGGTTCCTTACAAAAATGGCACCTCTTTATACATTTCTGTTTGACATCCACTAATATTAGCTGCAGCCTTTCAGGTACGAGCCATTGTATGAAACACTTACACCACACACACACACACACACACACACACACACACACACACACACACCTCTGTGAACCAGTTGAACAGGCACTGTTAATGCATTGTGTGAGAAGCAAAGACAAGAACCTGTGATAAGGTAGCACAGGGAACCTTATGTGCTCCAACAGCTCAGCTGGCACTACTGCATACTATTGTGCTTTTTCTGGTGTGTGTGTGTGTATGTAACTGTACAGGAAGTGTGTGTGTGTGTGTGCTGTATAGTGCAGATATACTGTGTTGCCCACACCTCAGCTACATAAAGAGTCTATTAATATGTTTTTCTGTTAAGTCTCTTTTTGTCTGAGAAATATTACTTTCCCAAAAGTATTGATTTACATTATCTTACAGATTCTTTGCTTTATGGCGTGCTGTCGGGAGGAAGTTCACGTCACCCTGGTTCCATGGACAAAAAGCCAATGGGATTTTTCTATTGGATTTTCCATTTTTGCGCAATTAAGATCTGTGTAAATGCAATCGGCAGAAGTAAAACGCTAACGTTAGGCTAAAAACTAACTTCACCATGCTCGCACAAATTCAACGCCGCCACCACCGAGTAGAGCTTCCCCATGTTCTGCGTTATAACGTCTAATGTCCCCGACAACGTCCGTACTCTCTAGCCACCTGTTAGCTGCTGCCTTTAAGACATTTAAAGGCTCAACATTCAAAAGTTAAGTATTTAGACGTAGAATGGCGCTTGTGTTAACCACAGACCTTTTATTTCAAGCGTTTGAACAACAAAAACCATTCAAGAGACCCATTGAAGGGAACTGGAAGTGCAAAAATGCTAACTCATGTCCGGGTTTCAGTACTCCGTCCTGCAGCACCCTATAATGCACTGTATGTGTGTGTTTATGTATGTAGGAAATGTGGATGTACTGTGTGCGAGCTACCTGTGGGGCTCTGAGCTGATATAGTGCTTGCAGTAACAGAGTCACATCTTCCTGTGCTCCCACTCCCACTGGAGGGAGGCGAGGGGGAGGAGAGGGGCGAGGGACTGTGCTGCGACACACAGTGAGCCACTGCAAAACCTGGAGATGGCGCACATGAACATAGACACACAGACACAGTCATGTGTTACCATGGCTGGGACATTACTTCACCTGACCACGCGTTATTGTGTGGCACACAGTATACGGACACACATAATGTACGTACAGCAAGAAGCTTATGTGTCAGGTATAGTTTTTTGGGCACATGTATTATTATGTGTGTTCTTAAATGTGTTTAAAAGTATATAAACCAACTTAAAATATTGCTGCATTTCAACCAAAACATACATCACATTAATACAATTCAGATAAAACTGACTTTTAGATAAAGAAATGTTGTAGTTGACCTTTACAATGGCTATAAATACATTTCTATCGTCAAATAGAAGCTTGCTATCATTCCATAGAGACAAAGCTCGGCCTTCAGGAGCTTCACATTTTAAATAGGAGACGGTTTCCTTGCTGAGACAAACAAAGAGTCCCTTTCAGAAACCGCAGCAGGTAATATAAACCTGTGAAAAGGATTAAGAAGGGATAGAAAAGGCAACAAAAGTGAATTTAGAATAAAACTAAAGCAAATAGTATTTAACAAAAAAGGAATTTCATGAATTAAAAAAATGATGGAAACAAGATTGACTTACTGTTACACTTCTACTCTAAAGATCAAATCACAAACACATTTCCACCTCAGGTTTTAGCACCATTTTGTTTGAAGATCAGTAAAACTTTCTGAGAAAGTTTTCTAAGTAATTTTTATTTCCTGATGTTCTGTTACTGATTATTAGACTATTTCTCATAAAGTATCCGGTGTGTGTCAACCAGGGGCCTGAGTTTAAGGACATTGTTTTACTCAGATATAGATTATAGGTGCGCTGCTATTCTATATCTTTTTATTGTCTACCATGTTCAGATTTAAAGCAGAAAGAAGCATGAAAAGATTCTGGATCTCTGAAGAAGTGTGAAGAAATGAGCCGTTTGTGTCGGCAGTGGACCCTTTTCAGTACGTCACCTGGTACTTTGTCGACGGAGCCGAAGACTGATCTAGTTGCCGTGGGGTCGCTGGACGACCGTCTTGACTGCTCGTAGAATCTGAAAGGCAGGGCGCTGGGTGAAGCGTTGGCTGTCTGCCCGAAACCCAACACCTCCGTCGCACTGGGCTGCACAGGCAGGTCCAACAGAGCTGCAAAACAGAGGAAGCCGAGAGTGTAAGAGATATCAACACAGCGTCAAGCGTTAGGATTTCATAAGGACGTGCCTTTTGGCACATAAAAGGGTATAAATTCAAACTTAAGGAGAACATGTCTAACCTGGAGGGAAAAAGGTGTATCCTATATTTGTTCTTACTTTGATTAGATTCAATTAAACTAAGAAATGTTTTGGTATGTTTGACTGTTGACTGTTGACTGTACTTAATGAGAGAACCTGACACCCTTGAGACTGCAATGTTGGCAGGGTTCACATCCTTGTTTACTTTGCTGCATTGGCAAGACGTCAGATATCTTATTATTTTTCTGTGTCATTTTAAAGAACCAGATCATCAGGAGGGGAAGTACAAAGGACTGGTTGGTAATCCATCAGTATTTACAGTACAGAAGCATTGAGGGGAGAAGGAAACTGATTCAGGGAAATGACTGATACTAAACTGTATGAAGACCTCGTGTTGACACAATCCTTGTGTTGAAACAAACATTAGCTGGAAGCAGTGCTTGTTAAGCTGTGGTTGCACATTAGTGATGACTTCTTTGGAGTTTTTAGAGTTTTATTTTCACTCATTGCTTTCTGGTTAAAATCTCTTGTGATTTCCACTGTACTGTACTTTCAAAGAAAGTATCAAAACCTTTGAGACTGTGTGGAAAAAGGCAGCCACTCAGCTCATCAGGGTCTTTTTGAACAATTAGGCGAGGGCAGAAGCCTTAAGGGGCTTCCCGTTTACTCACCTGCAATCCTCTGCATCTTCATGCGTCGGGCCTGGATGCGACCTTTGGCCAGCCTCTGCTTGGCGATGATGCAGCGGATGTGGTCGGCGAAGATGAAGTTGGCCTGCAGAATGGGCAAGGGCTTGGCGTGGGGGTTGGAGATGGGCTTATGGATGACGATGTTCAACGCTCTGCTGTCGTCCTCAACGCCAGACACCTGCATGTCCTGTTGCGAGAGGGAGGGAGGGAGGGAGGGAGGAAGAAGGAGAGAGAGGAAACAAAGAGAGGGGGAGAGCGTTACAGAGATTAAATAGCAAGAGAGACAGAGAGGGAAAAGAAAGAAGAAAATGGAGAAAGTGGGAATGAAAAAGAGACAAAAACAAGAACGAACAAATGCAAACATTGAATTAAAACCATAGTTTGAGTAAAATAGATGATACAAGTGAATGGAAAGTGACTTGAGAGAGAGATAAATGGGACTTTAACTTTGGACCTTAGTTGCAGTCACAAGTTCAGACCCAAAAACATTAATTACATGAAGGAAACATTTTATCATATAGATTCAAAATACAAAGGAAAGACATTGAAATAACACAATATCCGTTTCACAACAGCAGCACACTGTTTGTATTCAGCAGTTCATTTTTCAAAATTTCTTTAGAAAAGTGAACTGCAATATCACTTCATCTTATCTGAGGTCATAAGTATAAGCATGCTTATACTCAGAAATGACAGTAAGTATGCTCTCATGACATTTTATTTCCCTTTTTTTTAGCAATTATCCAGTGAAAAATGACATGAAGGGCTTGAGCAACAACTTATCAACATCTGATGAATGTAGAAGAAGAGAAATTAAAAGAAGAGAAACAGTGAGGACAACTTGGTGGCAGTGCGAGAAAACTAAGACCTACAAATAAAAAAAATGGGATGGGACAAATAACAAAAGCAAAAACAATAAGGTATATATTAAATTGAACATTTCCTTATCCCTTTAGCACACAGACACAGCCACACAGCGTGTACATGCCACTTTTCTCTTACTTGCAGAAGGCCGGCAAACTTGACCACGCCCCATCCAAGGCGTTTGGTTTCTGGTTCGACCAGACTCATTTGGTACACATCAACAGCGAGGAACCTCTGGGCCTGGCCTCCATCTTTACTGACCACCATACAGGCAATTAGGTCACTGTTGTCTGAAAAAGATTAACCGAACATGAAGGTTAATCACTGCTATGTAACTCAAGTCGAGGTATGGCTGAATATGTGCCTCAGGTTTGTCTGATCTTTACCAAACACCTGTTGGGACCATACAGTCTATGTTAGGATTAATGTTCTGCACTCAAAACATGCTGTTTGAAAAAGATAACCAGACTAGTAGTCTACAGCCAGGACAGTAATATGTTTACAGTTAAAATAATTACAGTTAGTAAGGTAACAAAGTTTATCGCAGACCCAGCTACAGTGCTACTACAACTACTAAAGTTCATAGGATTCATCCTCTGGGGATCATGAATGTATGTACAAATTGTCGGTGCTAATACATCTAGTACACGTTGAGCTATTACACTGGTTAAGTGGAAGCCTTTAACAGGTGGTGGTGGCTCAAAATGAAATGTCAGTCGATCACCAGTCATTAGGCGTCGGTCCTCTGGGGATCACGAATGTCTGGAAACAAATTCATGCAAATCCACCAAATACCTGTTGAGATATTTGGTGGATAAGCCCGATTGAACTAGTGTTAGAGTCCGGACTACTCTGCAGTTCATACATATTGATACAGCAGGCAGACAGAAGCACGCAGTCGGTCTGTTAACAAACTTTAAAAGGACAGAAGACTTTACTCCCACATGTCTAGGAGGATGATGGAGAAATGAAAAGCTCACATTTTCAGTTTAACACAAAGCCTACTGCGAGGCAAACATGAAAAGTGGAACTGATGACCCGATTTGAAACCACTGGTTTTGGTTTTAATATCACCTTCTACTGTCACTGTCACTAAATGTAAACTGGTAACACCACAGTGACGTACAGCTACCCGATCAATTTAGGAGTTTGATTCATGTCCCTTCCACTTTATGTTCTCTGGTTCCTTAATTTCTATTCTCAAGAATCCTGACCTACCCAACGTTAAAACCAGTAAGTGACTAATGTTATACTTGTGAAATTGGTTGGATCCATAACCTTGAGTAAACCCCTTCAGTACAGTAAGTTCTCAGTAAGTTTTCTCTGGGGGAACTATATTTCTACACTTTTCTCACATCTGTTGAGGAGAACACAGTGGCTTGTCGTGTAAATCATTTATGTGGCCTTCTGGTTATATGACTTTTCCTCTAACCAATATTAAAAGATCAATGGGGGTTTCCAGGAACTTGACTTTGCCCACTGAAACAGTGAGCAGGGTAAAGTACCTGCAGCAACAACAAAAAAAAAAAGGTAGTCTACGATTTACTATGGCAGCAAAATGACACAAAAGGCAAAATGGTCGGAGAAATTAGGGGAAATTTGAAAGCTTGAATCCCCTGACCAGCTGGGGAAAAAACCCTCCCACTCCCAACATCTACTTCGGTCCAGACTACAGAACGCAGGGGTGGGTCAACTCTGTCACAAAGGCTCGAACATATTGGACATTTAATAACGACAAGTTGACTCGACACAGTACACATCATTTGGGGGCTGTGTGAAAGTACTTTCAGCCAAACAGACACATTTCAAGGAATCACCTTCCGATTAAAGATTTGGTGTCAAGTATGTTTCCATCTATTAGTCAAATTACTTTCAGATTATCTTCCCCTCGGAAGACGGAAGTTAAGGACAAAAGTAGCACTAAAATGAGCAGACCTTGTTTCAGTGCCTGACTTTTGTAAATCACCCTTTGTTCTGCTTTTTTAAATGACAACTGAAGGAGGCTACCGTCGCAACACATGACTTAAGTTGTTTGGACAACAGTGCACTGAGAGCAGCTACCAGCCGTAGCTGTCTGTTAGTGTTTAACACTATCCCTGCATGTATTCCCTTGAGCCATCAACTGCACAAACATAACTGAAGGTAGACAATGGAGCGACGGTATTTACTGGTGTGATAAAAACAAAACCGAACATATGACCGAGTTAAGTGTCAAGCTTCACACCTTGCTGCTCTTTGCATGCTCCTGGCATTCACACATGTACGCAACCAGGAGTAGGGACACTTCCCTAAGCACACCTTTTTTTAAGTTTCTGTTCATGGGAATGCAACATGACCTTCCATTTCAAAGACCATCCCGGAAACCTATTCCACTGACACACACAGACTTTCGCAAATGTTCTGTGATTCTACAGCTACCCGAAGATGTGGTGAAATGGAGGCGGTGGGAGCCTAATGGTCAGAAGAAGGGGTTTGTGGGTGAAGGTTGCTGGTTTAAATTCCCCAACCCACGAGGAAAAACCCTCCCTCTCTCCACGACTCCTCTGTAAGAGTGTGTTCTTAGTCACCCACCTTGCTTAAATGAAAGTCACAGTGAAAGCCAAAGTGGGATTTTTTAAATGTTAGTTTTTTTAAACTAAACATAGTTTAGTAGAGTTAAATGCAAGGCAGGTAATCAATAATAAACAACACTATTGTCTACACTATCTTTTTAAGTGACACATAATTGCTGGAAGTAATTTCACACCCGATAAGATAGCTCGTAAACTCATTACCTTTATATGCTACAGACTCTTTCAACAGGCATTTTGATTTATGAAAATACAGTCACAGTTTCACCCAATGAATTACATTTGAAAGTAAAGTTGCAGGGAGACATTTGGTTTCCATCCATTAGTCAGGTGACTTTTTGGAGATACCCCTTCCAAAAGAGGGAACTTAAGAAATATCAGTATTAGATGAGTTTCCATCAGCAGAGTTTAGGAAGATGAGAGAGGATTCATGAAATTAGAGTTTTCACTAGAAAAACACATCAATCGCATAAGTGGAAAGTCTTACAAGAATTACAACAAGGTCAATTCTGGATATCAGCCAATTACTGCGGTTTCATGCAGTCTGAAGACAAATGGCAACACAACCACGACAAACCTACAGAAAGCATCTCAGTATCTAATCTGAAGGCTGCGTGTCATTGGTTTGATTCATTCAGCAGGCCACAGCTGCCAGGTTTGAATCTTCGTTTGACAAATGGTGTTTCCATAAGTCATCACAGATGATGTGATAACACTTAAAGGCCAGGATTACCTGGACCTGCCACAGGCTGTTCAGTCATCACTGCTGAGTAAATAACCCGGTGGAATTTACAGTGAACTCTTCTCTTCGGGTATAATTCTAAGAAGTGATATTAATAATAAATATAAATACAGTGGTGGTAGTAACATCGTCTTTTACAAAATGTGTAATTGTCTTAACTCTTCCTTCTTACAGTTGTACTCCTGATCAGTACAGAAACCCAAAGACGGAAGATTGTGGCGATGGTGCAACGAAAGTGTGAAAGAGGAAAAGAAAATAGAGCAGAAAAGAGACTTTCTTTGTTTGCATCATCATAAGATGCATCTCATATAGATACCTGTATGACATACTGGGGGATTTGTGGTGAAACTTACTTTACGAGTTGTTCTGCTTATCAAAATAAACTTCAAATAAAAATGACGGAACAGGCTCATTTAAAAGAAGAGAGGGGGCCTTCCTGTTTACACTACTATAAAAGGGGATATACATATTAGGTGTCAAACATGTCATCTGCCCCTGCATATCCTTCATCTTAACACACTCATCTAGTGCAGAGTCACTAGCTGACATTGGGAGGGAGCAGCAGTACACCACTGACTGGTTGCCAGGCCGACACATATAGACAACGATTCACACTCACATTTACACCAACAAGCAATTCAGAGTCACCAGGTCATCCAACCTGCACGTCTTTGAACTTGTGAGGAACTTAATTCCAGGCATTCAGAGACTAACCTGAAGACAGTGTGGCTGCTTCGGCCGAGTTACCGCGTGGAACAGTGTCATGACAGCAGCCCGTTAAGTGTAGGCTGTATGTTCTTCGCGTGTTCCAAGAAAACCTTATCTCAATATGTTTCGATGATTTATTTAAGAGAACTGTAGCATATTACCCGTAAACAATCAAAGAGCAGTTATGATTATATTTCCTCAAAGCCGGTAGATATTTTGTTGTCAGTTTTGGTCTCCTGAAGATAAGAAGACGAAAGGGTTTGTGTCTGTTCATTTATTCAAAGCTTGAGTACTACAAACGCATGCATGCACATGTCAGCATAATAAAGGATGTACAGATTTGCAAAGCTTGTGCACTGAGTGTGTGTGACAGTCTCATCTCTCCTGTTCACATTCCTGTGCAGTACTTGTGATATCATGCAAGCCAGAGCTAACCACATGCACGTTTCCATGACGTCATCTACACACCTGTGTACAGTAAGAGGAGAGCATTTAGGTTATCGCAGTGTGTGGGAAGCTGTGTGCATGTGTACTTCTGAAGTGTGCGTGTCTGCTCGTCTCCGTCGTTGTGGATGTTTGCACTCACAAGTCTGTGTTGTAGATCTAAAGCCGTCTTTTGCACAGAGAGTGAGTGTTAGACAGAGAGAATTAAAGTGTCAGTTCTTTCTTATGTTATGCTTTTAATGCACGTATTGAATTTCATTTGGTCTTTTATGTTATCCCACCCTGAAGTTGAACTCTTTTTCCCAAAAGTGTAAAAAAAGATCAATAAATAAGCAGGTCAGCTGTCCTACAGCATTCGGTTTAGGTTTTGTAAAGTGTAGTCTTACTGAGGTCTAAGACATCGTCTGTCTTGATGAGGTCTTCAGGTCGGGTCAGAGGCAGCTGCGTCTCAGGTTCTCCCTGAAGCTGACGCGATAAGGACCGCAACATGAAGAACACACGGATAGCCTGTGCAGAGACACAAACAGTTAGAGATGTTATGTTGAATCAACCTTCCCGTCTGAAACTGACGACAGGTACAAACCAATGAAAAGAACAAAAGAATGACAAAGCCTCAACAATTCCTATTAGGAATAAACATTATGTGAGACTTTGACATACAATGTTTTTATCACCGTCAGAATCAGGCCAATACATTTGATCTTTCATCTGAGCTTTAGAGTGCTGTCAATCTGCTTTTATTCGCTTGTGCTATTTTTGGCAGAGAAAGAATCCAAAAGAATGTAACATGTGGTACACCTGCTATGTGTTAAACTATTATTCAAGTCCTTTTTCAAAGGAGGTATTCCCACATCCAAACCATCTCAGATGTAGGAGTGTTGGAAAGTATCCCTCAAGTCCTGAGAAAAGAACATCCCACACACTGCTCTTGCTCAGCATCACATTCATCAAGAGTATTTGAAATAAATAATGCTCCGCCCACTTTGTATGCTCAGGTGTGGGACAATTATTCTCCTGTGGGAGTGTCTCTCAATAACCGACAGCAACACATTTAAGAAAAGAAAAACTAAATATACAATGACACACAATATATTAATAAGTCTATTTACAAAAATATTTACAGAAAATTGCATGTTATGATGAATGATTATGAAAACGTCAGCCTTGCAGCTTCCATAAGTCATTCAAAGTTGTGCAATCACATGCACTACCTCTAACTTGTGTGTACCTAAAGTAGCTTTATAATATCTCAAGATTTATATCTTTTACTTAATTATTTAAGTTAAAATAATTCCTCTTTCATGTGCCCTTGGGTGTCAAGAGGAAATTCTTTCGACCTGTAGTATTTGAGAGCCATGGATTTCAAACTTCAAAGTGTTACATGGAGCTCCAGTGAGTGTGTGGACGTACCCTGCGTGTCCTCTCCACGTCCCCACAGGGCAGCCTTTTGACAAAGTCGATGCCGGTCAGAGGGGTACCGGTGGGTGGCAGCAGCACCGAGGCATCCATCATTAGATACTCAACATTCAGCGGTTTACTCTGCAACATACGCACTTGCATGAGTACAGACAAGTCCACGTACAGCAACCGTACAAACATTAGCAACGGCAAGAATATCAGATGAATCACGTTACACTTTAAGGAGAAAAAAACAAACGTCATATCAAATGAAGGCAGACTCACCGTCATGCTTCTGTATTCATCTTCAAACATGTCCAGAAAGATCTCCTCGCCCTGTGATGACAGGATACAGTTGGAAAACTCATCAGCTTGCACACCCATCCTGCATGTATACCCACTCCTCTACTCACTTTCTTATTTTGGCAGTAAAACAGTAAAATCCATTTACACACTGTTGTAACCCATACTGGAATGTTTTATTTTGGTGCATTTGTATTTGAAAGGGACAGTAGAGATACAAAGGCTTAACATAGACTTTGAGATACGGGCAATGATATGAAACAAATGGTCTCCTCTGTAATGTTTTACAATTGCAGGATATAATCTGATCTGATATATAAATATATAAAAATCTGAGGCCATGGCTCTCAGCAGGAAACCGGTGGATGGCCTACTCCGGGTAGGGAATGAGCCCTTACCCCAAGTGAAGGAGTTCAAGTACCTCGGGGTCTTGTTCGCGAGTGAGGGGACAATGGAGCGAAAGATTGGCCAGATAATCGGAGCAGCGGGGGCGGTATTACATTCGCTTTACCGCACCGTTGTGACGAAAAGAGAGCTGAGCCAGAAGGCAAAGCTCTCGATCTTCCGGGCGATCTTCGTTCCTACCCTCATGACCTATGGTCATGAAGGCTGGGTCATGACCGAAAGAACGAGATCACGGGTACAAGCGGCCAAAATGGGTTTTCTCAGACGGCAGAATGTTAATGCACACATGAAAATATTCTCTCTTGATTAAAACTCTGACGATGCTTAACAAGCCACCGCTGTGTACTGAAAAGATTATTATTACAACCGACTCATCTGTGCGTGCAGAGACCAGGCCAGTGACTTATTAAATACTGTTCCTTATCGCAGGACCCTTCTTCCAAACATGACACTACCAGCACAATGCACAAATCCTATTCATGTGACGTGTGTTCCCAAGGCACCCATATGAATCATCGCAGGAATGGGAGCGTAACCAAAACAGGAAATACTGGACAGATAAGTCAGTTTCTTGGAAATGCATAGTTGAGTGTTAAAGTGTACACGACAGTGTTTGTATGTTCATATGATGAATATACTCATAATCAGCTCAGCGTGTTCATCTCACCACACAGATACGTCTGGGCTAAAAATATTCCAAATAACTACAACAAATCAGATGTTTCATATTTAATTAATATGTTTTAGCTGATTGCTTTTTTTCTTTTACAAATTCAATATCCACTATTTTATCAGTTCAAGAACATTCACACTGTTTGTGTGAGGCAACTCCACTGAGTGTTTCTGAATGCTGTTTAAATGTAATTTAATGGTTTGACATGCAAAGAAAGATCAATACTCATTACTAAGCACTTAAGATATGATTTTATTAATGTCCCAATCTAAACATCCAAAATGTTCTCCTGTTTCATGACAGATGAATCATTATTGTATTATTCAATCTAAATATAATTTAATCAAATAAAAATTTCATTTAAAGAGATCATTCAAACTTTTCCACTTCCTAAAGAAAGCCGCTACACACACACACACACACACACACACACACACACACACACACACACACACACAGTAAAGGTCAGATTGTGATTCAGCTTTTGTTGTGCCACACTTCTCAAGAAGAACTGGTTTTAACTCAAGATCATCCGTTTACCTTTGCAGCTCTTCAATCTTTTTTTCTTTTCTTTATTGTTCTCCCTTAATGACCGTTTTACCTATTGCAGCAAAAGTGTTTCATAATACGGCTGAAATCCTATTGTGCTACAGCAGGATTGCGACAGTGTCAGTCTCAGTGTGATTCCAGCTGTCAGTTACCGTTTGACTTGTCCTTCCTTCTTCTTTTTCTGTTTATATACAGTATAGAGTGTGGGTATATTTAGTGTGGGTAAATGGGAGAGAAGCACTTCTTTGTGTAGGTTAGAGGTGCATGTGTGCGTTACTGTGTACACTCACCTTGTGGTATCTCCGCAGTAAATGCAGACTTTCTTCTCTAGCACCCTGCAAACACAAATAGGAAGTATAAACAGTATGAAATGATTGCAAGTACGCAGTCTGTCCTTCATGCGACACACACGTAGAAGTAACACATCAAAGACCTAAGAAACAAATTGCCAGAAATTGTGTTGGTTATGAAAAAAATCATCATTATTTGAGGAGCTTAAAACATTGTCTAGTCGCTTAAGAAAATGTGTGTAATTGACCAATTTCTGCACTTTTCCACATACAAGAATAGACAACATATAACCACTGTTATGACCCCATATCAAATCAAATCTTGACAAACCATAGAATACAGTGTAAGGCAGGTCAGACTTGAGATTATTTGAGACACTGAATGAAATTAATAAATGATCAGATCGGATTTACTGCAAATGTTAAATAATGATGTCACTCCTGTGCTGTGTTAGCCCCATTTCCTTTAACTGCAATACATTGCTTCCCTGGTTTACCCAGTCACATCAAGTGTCAGAGAGCCAGAAGGAAGGACAGTTATATGGTTATATATGTTCTTCTTATTGCAGTGACATTAGAACGAAAGTAGTTTAAGATACGGCAATCCTTAAACAAATGTCAAGCCGTGCGTGATTAACACTGAATAAACAAAACCTGAATATGCTGGTATGCCAGTCAGAGATTAGTAACATGACTAGTCAGCTATTTCAGGGCAGAAAGAGAGTAAACTGGGTCAGGGCTTAACTTCACATCAACAAAATTATTATATTAAGGTCAGCAAGATCAGTTCTCTGGTATTGTGACGCCGGAAGCCACAAGATAACAAATAAACTAAAACATTTGGCCAAATGAACTTTGACTAAAAATGATGCTCATAATTCCTGGAAATAACCCTCAACATTACCATTTCAGCCAAAGGAGCACTGTCCCAACTGAAATGGGGTCTTGATTTGTGTTAAACTGTGTCAGAGTTGGAAGATTCTCCAAAAAGAAACCCCCAATAAAATATATTGTAAAATAAGCATTGTCAGGTTTCACTTTAAATTCAGTAAATAAAAAATAAAATAAAAAACCTGACAACAAAAACACTGCACAAGCAGAAGTACAACTACGTTCTGTAGGAAGAAAAGAGGATGGAGAGAAAGAAAGGGTTTAGAGGATTACCCTGAAGTGAGAGAAGAGAAAATAAAAACATTGTAAGAAGGATGGGTCATAACCACAAAGTAGTACTCATTGAGAAACCTGCAGCTACAATCGAAACTATTCAACCCCCATTGCACATAAGGTTTATTGGCAAAATAAACAAATTACACAATAACTGTTTAAGTAGTTCAGTAGTTTAATATTACAGTTTAAATTTTTTTACTTTTAATGTCTCCTACAGTCACACAATTATTCAACCCCCTATCTCAAGCACACCTGATGCAATTAATCAAGAGGTTCATTAGTTCAGGTGTGCTTGAGAGAGAACACATAAATACCTCGACTGGCTAGGGCTTTGTTGAGAGTGACGTTTGATTGCATGTTAGAAATATGGCTAAGTCAAAACAATTGTCCAAAAAGTTCAGAGAAGAGATCATTGTCTTGCAAAAAGATAGCAAAAGCACTGAATGTTCCTAGAGATACAGTTAGAAGCATATTTCGCAAGTTCAAAGTTAAAGGAACAGTGGCTACACTACCTGGACGTGGCAGAAAGAGGAAGCTATCAGTGGCTGCCACCAGATTCCTAAGGATCCAAGTGGTCAAAAACCCTCAAGTGACAAAAACACCTGCAGCAAGTTGCAACTTGGTGGCAGCAGGCACTGAGGTTTCAGTTTGCACAGTAAGGCGTATAGTAAAGGCCCTGTCACACATATCCGTATGGTGGCAACGAATGCCGGCGTATACGAAATATACGGCAATACGCTGGTGTACGCTGATATAAATTAAGGGTAAGTTGTGACCTATATCTAACGTACCTCTAACACAGTGGTTCTCAACCTTTTTTGGGCCATGCCCCCCTACCTTTATGCAGGTCCCTTACTGCCCCCCCCCCCCCCCTTCAAATAAAATGTAGGCTTCCTGTTTGTCTCCCCTGAATTTTAATGTTGATTATTATTCTGTTTGTATTATTCTAATTATTATTCTTAGTATTTATAATTACATATTTATTATATTAATTTAGTATTTCAATTCTTGTATTTTTATTATTATTAGGCTGCTATATTACATTATTATAAAAACTCAAATTCTCTGAGATTGAAGTTACATAATAAATTTCAAAATAATAATAAATATTATATTATTAAACAAATGTTTTTTTGTTTTTACCTTCAATTGCCCCGATACACCATGTACCCAGGGAGCAAACAAAGACATTATATTCAGGAGTGTTAAACAAATGCAACGGTAAGAAGATTCAAACTTTAAATCGGTGTCATAGACTGCAGCCAATCAGAGACGGGTCAGACATTCAAACTGTAACAGGTGTTAAACACAGCAGCCTCAGAAATGTGAAACAATTTGCGCTCTTAAGTGATCCAACAATAAACGAGCACAAAGGAACAAGTCTGCGGCGCTGCCTTCCCAATAGTTTTATTTTATATAAATATATAGCGCCAAATGTGCTCTTTTATTAAATAACCAAATGCTTATGTTATTTATCTAATTTATGTGCATGTTTCTGTGTTTACAGCGTTGCTTTGCTCATTGACATTCTCTCCATTTCGCGAACAAATGAGAGAGGAAAGGAAACTACAAAGTGCAAAAAAGTCAAAAGTCCAACTCATTAATTATAGTGACATCAAGTGACATCGACCCCAACGTTCAGAAACTCAGGCGAAAATATCCGCGTTTTTTTTAAACACACAGCCTGAATCAGCAGCAGTGATGCTGGTGTTAGCTCTGCTATAACGTTAGCTCTGCAGGAGTTAGCTCTGCAGGTGTTAGCTCTGCAGGTGTTAGCTCTGCAGGTGTTAGCTCTGCTATAATGTTAGCTCTGCTATAATGTTAGCTCTGCTATAACGTTAGCTCTGCTATAACGTTAGCTCTGCTGGTGTTAGCTCTGCAGGTGTTAGCTCTGCAGGTGTTAGCTCTGCTGGTGTTAGCTCTGCTGGTGTTAGCTCTGCTGGTGTTAGCTCTGCTGCTGCTGGTCTAAGTCCCGACCAGAGTGTTAGTGTTTTAACATTAATTCAGATTAGTTTTATTCATGGTGTATCTTTGGAATAACATTAATGCTTTCGAACAGTGGTGGCTGAGGGGGACGGCGCTTGTTTTTGTTTTTCAAGCAGCACTTTATCGCTCAGCAAAATAAAAATAAAAGTCTAAAAACACACAATGTTAACTTTATTCAAATGCACTCGACTCGTCCTTCTAGCTTGTGCAGTTTGGCATGTTTCGTGCTGTAATGTAGCTTGAGCCTTTTTCATGATCACAAGCGCATCCACACAAACACTGGCCTTTTACTTCCACAAATAAATAATCGTTCGTCCATTTCTCGTGGAACATTCCGCATCCACCTTTCTCTTTGTTACACTCGCCACGCTGCGTTCGCTGATGTCAATGACCGTCTCATTTAATATTGAAGTTTTTGACATGACGTGAGCATGTGATGACACGTTCCGCTCGTGTTGTGTTCAAGGACCCTGACCTTGGCCAGGAAAAACAGTCAGTCGCCGGTTATATTCTATATCTGTCTAGATTTGGATTTCTTATTTGAGTCGATTTTTTGCTTGTGTTTATGAATTACCTCGCGGGCCGTAAACGCCCCCCAAAGACACATGAACGCCCCCCTTTCTAAAATATTGCTTCCAGCGCCCCCCGACGTCCTCTGAACGCCCCCGTTGAGAACCCCTGCTCTAACATATTCACGTACTGTATTCACGTACATATTCACATATGTCTAACGTAACTTATGTGTAACGGTTGCATAACTTATGAAGCACACGATGGGTACGTCCGAAAAGTTTGAACACGCTCAAAACATTTTCACAGACTCAGCGTTCAACAACGTGATCTAAACGACTACTACTTATACCTTACCTTATATTAACGTACACCAGCGTATTGCCGATATTTTGTATACGCCATATTTTTGTATACGTTATGCATTTGTTCGGTATTCGTCTGATACGTCTTGTATAAGTAAGTGATACTCTATCAATAGGTTAGACATATGTATCCGTATACGTTCACTTTTCCGATCTGATGAAAAGTTGGACGTATTTGGACAAATTATGAGCTATTTTTCGTATACGTTTCCGCCATACGGATATGTGTGACAGGGCCTTAAACACTGAAGGGCTCCATGCCCGGACTCCAAGACGTACACCACTACTGACCCAAAAGCACAAGAAAACGCACGATGGATTCAGTCAAGTATCAGGAAATTTTAGGAAAAAACATCATGCAGTCTGAGGAAGCTGAAGTTTGGATGTCATTGGACCTTCCAACAGGACAATGATCCCAAGCATACCTCAAAGTCCACCAAGGCTTGGTTTCAGAAGAAGAAATGGAAGATTCTAGAGTGGTCGTCACAGTCGCTTGACTTGAACCCCATAGAAAATCTCTGCTAGGATTTGAAGAAGGCGGTTGCAAAACGCACACCCAAGAATATTACTGAATTGGAGGCCATTGCCCATGAGGAATGGGTTAAGATTCCTCAGGAACGCTGTCAGAAGCTGGTGTCTGGCTATGCATGTTTGCAGCTGGTCATAACAGCAAAAGGGTGCTTTACTAAGTACTGAAGATGTTTGTCATGAAGGGGTTGAATCATTTTGAGACTGCAGTTTCATTGAACTACTTAAACAGTTCTTTGTTTATTGCAAACAGCTGAGAAATTGCAAATAAACCTAATGTGAATAATTTCGATTGCAACTGTAGGGGTTCTCATGAAGTTATAAAGAGGGGTTGTTTCACTGCTACTGATGGCACAAGATCCAACTTTCCAACTGTCTGTTCCGACCCTCTGATCCCTGAGATACTTTATGCGTGTTTGTGGGATTATCGATTCTGTGTGTGTGATACGTTATGTTCTTGGACAGAGAGGGGTTATAACTTGAGAACATTTCATTTGAAACAACATTGTGTTTGAATCAATCTTAAAAGTAAGTGCAGATCCATTTGTGGGGTGATTTTGTGGAATTGACTGGAGGAAGAAATAAAACAAAGTAAAACTATCAGACGGTTTACAAAAAATTGGTTGATTATTGATTAGTAAAGAATAGGGGGACTAGATAAGGATGTTGCTTCTTCCTACTCCATTTCAGACAGGAAATGTTGATTTATGCTGCTTATTGAAAGTCTGTTGTAGATGATCACCGTATTTATTCATAATAATTATTATACACATATATTTTATTATAATTTTCAAAATAAAGCATATTGATTTCAATTTAATTTGTTAACAGGACTGTATGAATGAGTGTAGCATGTACGTGTTTGTGTGCTGTACCTCCAAGCAGGCCAGATGTACATCTTTGATTATACATTGGTTTCCAGAAAGCACAGACTGCTTTAATAAAAGGCAGCTCAGCTCCAGGGTAGCTAGACGCACTTTACCATCTATACACACACACACACACACACACACACACAAGAAATATATGAGAATGAGACCCCGCCTCTCAATGAGATTACCTGTCAAAATAAAGATGAAAAAAAAAATGATAACACTCGAGTTCCAGTGTTTCCCCTACCATTGTCTTGGAAGGGCGCTGCGCCCCGCCAAAGGAGCTCCGCACGAAATTCAAGGTGATTTTTTTTCTTTCTCAAATGTTTTTTTCTTATTCACAACTCACTTTTCACATTGACAGGTGCTCTTTTATTAAATAAACTAAACCCTTATGTTATTGATCTAATGTATGTGCACGTTTCAGTTTGTACTGTCTACTTTACGCATTCACATTCTCTCCTTCGCTCCGTTTTGCGAAGGGCGGGGCTTCGCAGCTGACACACACACACTTGTGCGCACACACCTACAGAGCGGAGGAAAGGAGAGGGGAGAGCTAAATGGAATCCGCTCTGCGCCACGCCACGCCACGCCACGCCACGCATCCCCCCCCCCCCGCACGGTGAGCACCCCCCCAAAGCAGTAAACCTAGGGGAAACACTGAGTTCCATATTGATTCAACAAAGCAATGGAATAATGTGTACAAAGTTAATGTCCAATGTGTAATTAATGGACTTAAACATCTTCATAACATGACGTGTAAAGGTTATTGAGCGTGTGTGTGTGTGTGTGTGTGTGTGTGTGTGTGTGTGTGTGTGTGTGTGTGTGTGTGTGTGTGTGTGAGTTAGTTACCAGGCTGTGCTGCCTGGCTCATAACTCTGATCAGTCTCTCTACCAGCACCAGGCTGTAGGCGCTCTTCTCCTGGTCAGGAACGGGCAACTGCAGACGCTCCAGAAGATCTCGGTTTATACCTACAGACAGACACGGTCAGGAAACATTTGCATGCAGAAATAAATGGATGGAATTAACACTGGGATGTCATAGGTTTGTCAAAGATTATGATGGCACTCTGTCTTGTCTTCAGTCCTCTGTCTACTCAAAAATAATCTGGGAGGTTTGGAGTCATTTCAATCAACTGGGATTCTGAAATTATTTCAGCATATCTCATAAAAGTGGCCATTGTGACTCTATGGATCGAACTAACTTTGCACTCAGCACCTCAGTTTTAGAGATTAGGGGAAACGATGAATCGCGAAACAATTTAAATCTCTGTTTGAGAGAGGAGCTGTATGGTCATAAATCTGTATTGCATTATATAGGTATTAATATAATTTTACCTACTCTCATTGATATAAATGGGTTGGACAAAAATAATAGAAACACCTGTCAGTATAACGTAACACATTTAACAACTGTCCAAAATGTCATACAACTGAATCAACACCTCTGTAAAACAGTTGTTAAAAACTAGGATGTATTGCACGACTGTTGTATTAGACTGCATTAGTTGTAGGAAGGTGTACCTAAAACATTTGCAACTGAGTATATATTGAAACAAATGTACTCCGATGTTACGTAAGAAATGAACAGTTCTCTAACAAAAACACGCCAAACATGAACCAAATGTATTCAGTTCTGCAGTCAGTCAAGTCCTGTTTTTAGAAATATGAGCAGTAGTGCTATATGGACTTTCAACATGGATGCCATTTACAAGGTATCTAGAATGAGCCACTATAACCAGCAAAATGAATGCACATATGTATAAATGGAAAAGAAAGGCCCACCTTTGCTGTGAGAGACAGCATAAAGCAGGCAGAGGACAAACAGGGCGTGGTAGTCATCGGTGGTGCAGACCAGAGCACTGTACACCATGTCTAAGAACGGTCTGCAGAGAGAGAAGATATCATCAGACCATAAACACTTTCCTGTCTTTACTTTTACTTCCTTTCCACAGCTATATCAATCTAACAGTTATGTGTGTTCAGATATGCGTGTACCTGCTCCTCTGTGTGTGTGTGCGGGTGGCTGCAGCGGTCTTCTCTTCATCGGTGATGTTCTGCTCCGTCACCTCTGACACCTTACACTTCTCCATCACCACCATCTCTATCTCTGTACACACACACAACAAATGTTAAACACAATATTCACATTTACAACACACGTCCTCAACAAAACACACATCATAGCTATGAGACACAAATGGGCCATTGTCACCAGTGAGTATGAATGTAAAGTCTGAAGTGATTCCTTCTCATGCCGTCAGTGTCTGCTTATTATTGATTAGGGAACAAAATATTGATTTTCAATGTAATTAACGTTTCAAATCACTGATACAGCACGTCACCTAAGTTACCATCTGTCCTTCAAAAAGCTTCTTATTGTATCTCTTTTCTTATCAATCAGTTAAATAGGGTGGGTGTTGTTTTTCCAACCTAATGGTAAATGTCTCATTTTTAAACTCTGCAGCCCACGATGTTATTTGTGTTAAAACCCATGCTGTCAAAAGAAAGATTCCGTGCATTTGCACCTTCAAAAGCAATGAAGAGTGTGTAGCCCTGCACCAAGACTCTGAAAAATGTGTCTATTCAGTCAAAGTAAAGAAGGAATCATTTCAGATGAGTGATATGGTCACATTTCTACACACACACACACACACACACACACACACGGAGTGAAAGACAGGCGGAGAGGTGAGGAGCACAGGATGGATGGTGTTTCACCGTGGAAATGGACAGTTGGCTGCCATGGAGTTTGTGTTGGACATGTGGTCAGTGGTAGCCATGGGGAAATTAAAAGGTGCCAAAAAGGGGAAGCAGCCGAGAGATGGAGGCCTCATCTCAAAACTAGCCAAAGAGGAATTCTTGGTTAAATTACTTTCTTTCTGCTGTTTTTCTTTGACATTTGTTTTATTTTCAGGAAACAAGCATATCCTTAAACATGGGAATGTCTTACTGCTGATCAAGAGGCTGCAGTCTAATCTGAATTTGAAAATGCACAGTGAATGCACAGAGATGACAGTAACAGTCCTGTGCACATTGAAAAAGAAAAGCAAAAAAGCAGAGCACATTTAGAGTTACGTTAAGTTTTTCTTTCTGCTAAAGAGTTAGTTTCTCTCTTGTCTGTTTGGAGACGAGGGCTGCTGCTGTGGTGGCTGTTGGGTAACTATGGTGCATCATGGGAGACTGTCTTATTGATGGGAGTAAAGAAAAACTGACAAACACAGTCCTGTACTGCTGTGTCAAATGAGACACACACTCACCTTCCGCTGTCTCCCCACTTGCTCTGCTTCCCTTAGAACTCCTATCACCTCCTCCTCCTACTCCCTCTGTACCTTTTCCCTTCTCCCTCTCTCGGCCTCCCTCTCTCTCGCCTCCTCTGCTTTCGTCGTCCCAGCCCTCTTCTACTCCTCCTCCACCGCCTCCTCCTCCCCCAGCCCTTTCATCATCCTCCTCCTCGCCCAGGTTCTTGTAGTTTGGCCTCTTCTGAGTTCTCTTGCGGCCGCGGTGGCGAGACAGCTCCAGGGAGCGCTCCAGAGACTCCAGGGGCTTGGTGAAGCAACGCACACCCCCTGCACTGGCCTGGGGGGTTAGAGAAGGACAGAGAGGCAAGGGTGTGAGATGGAAATACAATGGGAAGTGACAATCACAGAGTTATGTTTAATCAAATCTACATTTTTGTCAGAATCCTTTCCAGTGATTATAAAAACCAGGAAAGTATTTTTGTTATAATTTAAAAGAAATAAAAATGTTAGCAAGTGAGAAGAATAATTGGGAGGGATGTATTTAATCAGGTAATGATATTCTGGAGTAAACACACTCTGAGAAACTTACAGGAAACTGTCCTGTTTCTGGGAAGCAATTTAACTTCCACCCTTTACTGGCAGCAGTGCATGCAAACAAATGAACATGCATAAGAACACATGCATACAGAAAAAAAACACATTTGCATAACTGATGTGCCCATATCATCTCCCACAACAGTAAATCCTTCTTGCAATGTCTTGTTGTTCAAAGTCTGTTAACACACACACACATGCCTTCTCCTCCATGATATACTTTATCAGAGAAAATTACCACTTGAAACACACAGGCACACACACACACACACACACACACACACACACAGGCGCGCGCACACACACACACACACACACACACACACACACACACACACACACTTTGGAGGTGAAGTCGGTGAGGCCATACTGGAACCAGAAGTAACCCACTTCTCACATATAGCCCTCAAACTTGCACCAAAATGCAGATATGCACACAGGAAACAACTGGTATATGATAAGATGCCGAGAAGAGATGTCAACCCTGACTTACAGTAAAACTCAGTAATCATAATTACTTACGAAATCTAATGATACTATTTCTTCAGATGAAAAACACTTTGAATGACTATAAGAGTAATACAGTAAAAAGAATATAAGTAGTGAGCATCAGCTCAGGTTTATCTGGAGCTCAGTAATAGGTCCACGTCCCTGTTAGTTTACATTTGTTTAAGTATTGAGCAAAGATTCAGGAGTTGAGGATACACGAGCGAAGCCTACACGGAAGTCTTTTACCAGCCGACACGACCCCTTATTTGATATCAGTTATTGAATAGTAGCAGCTGATCGGACTAATCTGATGCATATCAGCATTAAGATTTTTCTTTTTCAGATCTGTTATTTCTCCCATTAACTTTAATTATGGATACAATTAAATTCAGAGAGGGTAGGAGAGTTTGTAAGCAAAGAAACACTTTTTACATTTACATGTACAGTAGAAATGATTGACAACTAATCCATCTGTGATCAGAAACGCTTCATGCGACGCTGGTTTCTGCAAGGAAGAGACGCAAGTGAGGGAAACATGGATGCAATTTAAGATACTTGGGATGCACCATTGGTATGAGTTGACCTTTAGGTCGGTGGAGAGCACAAAGGCAGGTTAGTGTTTTTGTCAACTACCTTTTAGAATATGTTTTTCCCCATGGACTGCAAGCAGTCTAGCAGTATTCAGTCATTTCAAAACAAACCCTTTTTAAGATCCAAATAAATCAATACTGAAGAGAGTCCCATGGTTCAGCAAAATAAAGGGCCACTGAATACCACGGTGGTTTAATCTGTATTAAAAAAAAAAAAGATTCTACTTTGTTGAGGAAGAGGATAAGGTATTTGATGAAACTAGGAGGCCCAGTTTCACTTTACTTCTAAACATCAACACACATGTTCTCTTGGTTTGCAGCGCCATAAGATGTAGGCCCTTTCTCCTTATGTGCCAAGAACAGCTGCAGTTCCTCAGCATACACACTTACGGGAAGGTCTCTCTCTAAAGCCCTTCTTGTCTTACTTGAACTCCTTAATTTCACCTCTGTAGTCTGTAGAGAAGTATTCACAAAGTAATAAAGAAATATATATTGAAATGGTGGCATTTCAGATTAAGTCAAATGTATTTTTAGATTAACCTGAAGGATAATGACGATAAAAGGCTTAGCTCATTTCCACAGAATAATTGTTATCCTTCCTGTAGCCAGCCAACAAAAACATCGATATCTGTATCACTTACATCTGAACATCTGCAGTCAGACAAAAACCACATTAGTGTGTTTTTGTGCATGTTGCACCTGTTAGCTGACTATGTTCTGGTAAACCGCTCACACTCTATGCTGCGCAATAAATGAAGGTCAGGGAGCCACACACACACACAGTTATGAGATTGTGGGGTCATGGCTTTCGTCATGATTAACCCACATTAAGGTAACTTGTATGCTAATTATTAAAGTTATGTTTTTTCTTCTTTATATTTATCGAACATTCGCTCCTTTATTCCCTTGTTTTCTCTTGTCTAAGCCTTGTATTGAAACATCCTGTCTGCTGTGTTTGTATCGTCTTTTTCTGAACATCTTTGTGTTTACATCTGTTTCTTTGTTATTTTCCTTTTATTGTCCGTATCTTTCTATCTCTCCCTCGTCTCCCCCTTATCTTCCCCACCTGATTCCCCTCACCTCATTTCAATTCTCTCTTCCTCCTATTTTTTTTTCTCCTGTGATTCAGTCTCTCTTCCCTCAACCCCCCCTCCCCCCCGCCCCCTTTTACTCATCTTCATTTTTTGACCACCTGTTTGTGAAGGCAGGTGGGTGTGCTGAGCTAGTGAGCGTTTCTGAGAACCCTTGTGGTTATTCTGTGTGCTGTGTGCATGCATGTGTGACTGTGTGCGCACTAGACCTGTGGCTGTTGTAAGAAGCAGCCTACCTTTTCACTGAATGTGAGTTGAGGTGTGATGTCTTAAAAACAGTGATCTACCACAACAGAAGACAGCCAGACCCAAACTAGTACATGCTAGCTTTCATTCAGCAGCTCTTCTCTCAGTCACTGCATTTTGCGGACTTTAAAATTGCCACGTTACATTTTCAACATTAGTGAAGCAGATTTCCAAAGATTAGAGAAGATGTAAGAATAAGAATAAGAAGAAAATAAGAACAACCCCAGGTTTCTTTTCAGCACTGTAGCCAGGCTGACAGAGAGCCACAGCTCTACAGAGCCTTCTGTTCCTATATCTCTCAGTAGTGACGACTTTATGAGTTTCTTTAACGATAAAATTATAAATATTAGAGACAAAATTAATCTCCTCCTGACCTCAATTGGTAATGACTTAACTTCAACTGTTGGAATTTTAAAAACATCTGTAACTCCTGAAATATATCTCGACTCTTTTACTCCAATCAACCTTAACCAACTAACTCAACAATCTCATCGTCTAAACCATCAACCTGTCTTTTGGACCCGATTCCAACTAAACTGTTTAAAGAAGTTTTACCCTTAATTAACACTTCGTTATTAAATATGATCAACCTGTCTCTATTATCTGGCTACGTACCACAATCCTTTAAAGTAGCTGTAATAAAACCACTTCTTAAAAAGCCTAGTCTTGAACCAGAGGTTTTAGCCAACTATAGGCCGATATCTAACCTTACCCTTTCTCGCTAAAATCCTTGAGAAAGCAGTCGCAAAACAGTTGTGTGACTTTTTACATAATAATAGTTTATTTGAGGTTTTTCAATCTGGATTTAGAGTTCATCATAGCACAGAGACGGCACTGGTGAAAGTTACCAATGACCTTCTGTTGGCATCAGACAAAGGACTTGTCTCTGTTCTTGTCTTGTTAGACCTCAGTGCTGCTTTCGACACTGTTGATCATGACATTCTACTACAGAGACTGGAACATTGTGTTGGCATAAAAGGAACCGCACTAAGCTGGTTTAAGTCCTACTTATCTGAGCGATCTCAATTTGTACTTGTTAACGATAAATCCTCCATGACAGCCAAAGTCAGTCTTGGAGTTCCGCAGGGTTCTGTACTTGGACCGATTCTATTCACCTTATATATGCTTCCTTTGGGCAATATTATAAGGAACCACTCTATAAACTTTCATTGTTATGCGGATGATACCCAATTATATCTATCAATTAAACCAGATGAAACCAATCAATTGGCTAAACTTCAAGCATGCCTTAAGGACATAAAAACTTGGATGTCTAGCAACTTTTTGATGTTAAACACAGACAAAACTGAAGTTATTATACTTGGCCCTAAACGCCTCCGAAACGCATTTTCTAATGACATAGAAGCTCTGGATGGCATTAACTTGGCCTCCAGCACCACTGTAAGGAATCTTGGCGTCATCTTTGATCAAGATCTGTCGTTTAACTCCCACATAAAACAAATCTCAAGGACTGCCTTCTTTCATCTACATAACATTGCAAAAATAAGACACATCCTGTCTCAAAATGATGCAGAAAAACTAGTCCATGCATTTGTTACTTCAAGGCTGGATTACTGCAACTCATTGTTATCAGGTTGTCCTAAAAAGTCGCTTAAGACTCTTCAGTTGATCCAAAATGCAGCGGCACGTGTATTGACTAGAACTAGGAAACGGGATCATATTACCCCTGTATTAGCTGCACTGCACTGGCTCCCGGTAAAATACAGAATAGAATTCAAAATCCTTCTCCTGACTTACAAATCAATTAAAGGTCAGGCTCCAGCATATCTTAAAGATCTCATAGTACCTTATAAACCAACTAGAGCATTACGCTCCCAGACTGCAGGGTTACTTGTGGTTCCTAGAGTCTCTAAGAGTACAATGGGAGCCAGAGCCTTCAGCTATCAAGCTCCTCTCCAGTGGAACCAGCTTCCAGTTTGTGTTCGGGAGGCAGACACACTCTCCACATTTAAGAGTAGGCTAAAGACTTTCCTTTTTGATAAAGCTTATAGTTAGGGCTGGCTCAGGTTTGCCCTGGATCAGCCCCTAGTTATGCTGCTATAGGCTTAGACTGCCGGGGGACACCTCCCTGCTCTCTTCCTTCTCTCCCTCTCTCTTCTTCTCCCTCTCTATCTGTATGCATTTATGTAAATGTATGTTACTAACTCACCATCCGGGGTATCATCCCCGGAGTGTCTGTCTCTCATGTGGCAGGTTGCCACTGATAAAGTTTACGTCAGGATCATGAATCGTGACAGCGCCTGCTGACCTGGTCCTGCTGGACACCGGGAAGCCTTATTGACATTTTCCTGGATTCATCCAAACTTTCTATTTCTTTTTTTTCCAACACAACATAATTTCATAATTTTTATATGTTGTATTTGTACTATGTTGTTTATCCTGTACACACGACATCTATTGCACGTCTGTCCGTCCTGGGAGAGGGATCCCTCCTCAGTTGCTCTCCCTGAGGTTTCTTCCATTTTTCCCCCTTTAATTTTGGGGTTTCTTTTAGGAAGTTTTTCCTTGTGCGATGTGAGGGTCTAAGGACAGAGGGTGTCGTATCCTGTACAGTCTGTAAAGCACACTGAGACAAATGTATAATTTGTGATATTGGGCTATACAAATAAATTTGATTTGAATTTGATTTGATTTGATGTAAAGTAGTGTGTGTGTGTGTGTGTGTGTGTGTGTGTGTGTGTGTGTGTGTATATACAGTATACACTGTAGAATCCATTGAAATGGTCCAAATTTAGGATTTTCAAATAAAATAAACTAGAGAAACACACTTGAGATGGTTTAACTGTCATGTGGCTTGTTTTAGATGGATAATCTTGTACAATCTGTGTTCACTAGTTCTCTACTGTTTTGCCACTGATCAACTTGCAGCTTTGATGTCCTGCCTTCCTCAAAGGCGCAACAGAGCTCAACAGTGACTTGAATTAATCTTTTTCTCCATTTAGGAGTCAAATAATATGTTATTCTTCTGAATAGAACACTAGTTACTAATTCAAATCCTTGACTTGCATTAACTCTGCATTGGTGTCTGTGTCTCCTTGTTTACTGCTTGGATTTGCTCATACCTGTGTTCAAACTCTGCATGTATGAAGGCACATAGGACACCTGCATTTGACACCTGCCATGAATTTTATTTTTGAAAAACCCCTTTATAATTGTGGTTGATGCATGAATTAGAGAATGATAAAAGGTTGCAAGGAAGTATTCTCATTTGTTTTGGTGGATATGAATTGTTTCTGCCACATCAGATGGAACTGCTGTTTTATTGTACATGAAACACTGACAGATGAGGCATGGGCTCTGTGTCTGTGCAGGTGGTCAAATGATGCTTCCTGTTTGTCTGTGATGTGGCAGGAAATTAGGTCACATGATGGAACACTGACATAGCTGGCTCACCTAACCCAAATCTCTTTCCTGGAAGTCTCTCTCTGTCACTCACTCGTGTTTTCCTGCAAGTGCACCAGTGTGTGTGTGTGTGTGTGTGTGTGTGTGTGTGTGTGTGTGTGGTGTGTGTGTGTGTGTGTGTGTGTGTGTGTGTGTGTGTGTGTGTGTGTGACAATGTACAGTCTGATGTGTGTGTGTGTTATTTTTAATTTGCATGTTGGTCTGTACTGTTTGTGTATAACAGGTTTGACTGTGTTATAAATGTGTGTGGAAGTTACCGTGTTCTTGTGTGTGCTGTGCATTTCCGTCTGTGGGGTGAAGACGGACAGGTCTCCATTTAGAATAACTTCGGCCAGGGCGTTGACCATTGGCCGATAGTGGATGATCAAAAACACCTAGAAAACACACAGACAACTTTAAAAACAAGAACGGTCAACTGAAAATGAAATTAAGTTCCAGTTTACTGATCTTTTAACTGTAGTACATATCCAAGAACAGCAAGGTAAATGATTTTATAGGACAGGTTTAGCTTACATTAAAATATAAAGTAAAAAAAAGATTGAAAATTAACCATTAAGTGGCCGGTAGGAATGTTACTCTTTGGAGCAGGATTTATATTCCTTGTTTAACACGTTTCCTGAGGAATTAATCTATATGATAAATAGACAGAATGGCTGGCAGATTAACATCCAACCACACAACTAAAATATTCCAGAGCTTTAGTGATGGCTGGTGGTCATCTAATGTGTGCGTTGCTTACTTGAGACAGCAGGTAGAGGGACACCTGAGGGTTGATCTTTCGCTCTTCAGACTAAAAAACAGAAAAATGAAAAGGCCCGTCAATGTCATACATATAGCAGGTCCATAACTAGTACCTATAAGACAATGAAAATAGTGAAATGCATAATGAGATGAAACTGGAGAAAGTGAGGAGAGACGAGCTTAGAGCTGGGTCACTTAGATAATCATTTAAAAAAGGACTGTACCAGTGGTTTTGTATGTTAAGGCAAGTACCTTTTATATGCTTACACCTTCCATTAGTGCTATTTGTTATTTACCTAAGCATGCGAGAGACCATCCAATACAACTGACACCCGCAGGTGAGCATCCTGTGTCTGTGTGTGGACAGACTGTCACTGCGACAGCGCTGCAACCTTGCAAGATGCAGTCATAAACTTTACAGGTCTGTAGTTGAAATCAAAATGAAGCTTGAGAAGCTTGAGGATGGTCCATTGGCCTCCCCACTTTACATCCCTGGCCCAATTTGGCGCTGCAGCGGGTGTGATTCTTTCGCAAGATGGCCTCTAGTTTTATGCAATTTTGTTTTTAACATTTTTAGCCATAATCAAAATGAAACTGTAGTTTCTCTGACGTGTTCCTTCACACGGATTATGGAAGAACACATAGCTGCATTAGGTGTTATAACTATTCATCGGCCAACTATTTGGTGGTAACATATTTTAGAAATGAAAAGGAGCAAGCAGCGTTTATACACAAGCGCTCCCCTTTGAACCGGTTTAAATGAGTGTAACCTAATTCATTTAGAAATGCAAGTGAAGGAAACATACCGTCTCAGGAATAACCAAAGAGTAGACATAGAGGGGCAGGAACAGACGGTTTAGTAGGTGGTCGGTCAAAACGTCATTAAGGAATTCACAATTGATGATGAGGATATCGTTCAGGTAGTGCAGGTGGTCAAGGTGCTCCGCTACCAGGTCACTTAGCTTCCCTCTGTTCTTATGTCTGGGACACAGCAAAGAGAGGCAGAGAGAGAAACTGAGGTGTTATTTAGGAAGTGGTAAAGCTGCTCTACCGGTCTGTAAAATGAACAAAAACACCTTCAGGCATGGAAAAAGTCATGACCTCCATGCAAATGGCTTCTAAATGTATGTGCAGATTCCAAATGTATCATTTGACACCAGCACACAGCTAGAAAAAAAACATTCTTA
This sequence comes from Cottoperca gobio, assembly GCF_900634415.1. Taxonomy (NCBI): domain Eukaryota; kingdom Metazoa; phylum Chordata; class Actinopteri; order Perciformes; family Bovichtidae; genus Cottoperca; species Cottoperca gobio. Next base: position 14,595,982 of record NC_041362.1, on the reverse strand, counting down.
TAACCTTGAAAGCTACTTAAAAGGAAATGTACAAGCTGTATTCAGTGAGAGTTAAAGTATATTATAAGGCAATGTATACAATTCCTCAAGCCCTTGATTAGAAACATCATCTAATGAGCTGCAGGATAACCAGAGACACGCCTGACCCCTAGAGGCAACAGTGAGAATTACACCGAGAAACAGAAAGATGGATGGCACTCACTCTTCGTCTGTCTGCACACACTTGTCCAGTTCGATGACATGGCTGCCAATGAACCAGACCAGGTTGCTGAAATATGGGACCGCCGTCTTATCTCGGATGTAGTGCAGCATGTGCTGGTTGTTCACTGGAGAGATTAGGGTCAGGATCAAGATCTGGGTTAGGGTTGTTACTAAGGCTGTCCACAGGTATCAAATACCCACACACATTCATTCATTATCAAATGGACAAACACTTTGGAATGCCGGAGAATTACCAGAATGTGACGGTTAAAAATGATTAAAAGAAACAACGAAAACCATTCAAATTAAACAACCACGTGAAGTCAAATTAAGTACATGAACTGGTCCATTTTTAATGCAATATAAAAAGAGAATACAACTGGAGTGGGATTAAGAGGAAAGCCAGTTTAGTTTCAAATTTCAGATTTTCTGTCTGTTTAATTCAAACCTGTGAACTTTGTATTAGTAGTAATGAAAGTCACAAGATTAGTCATAGTGTAAGGTTTAAAAATAAAACCTAATACATTATATTTATGTGCAAAGGTTAACGGGGAACTCCGTTTACAGGTCTGGGGGAGTTCTACTGCATATGTGAAGAAGGTTGTATAAAGCCTTTTATGGCTCCAGAGGAAGCGGCGTGTACATTAGCTGCTACTAGCATAACGCACCCAAATCTCTGACCGAATTGTGAGTTGCATGGTGGCTAATGTAGGCGGCAGGTTTTTTATTAGATTTTTTAAACATCAGTCATGATTCGGTCAATGTTATAGGAGTGCAATGCTAAATCTGTGGAGCACTCTTTTAACACCGACTTAATAACCACAGTGGCCAAAACTTTAAAACCCATCACCAAATGAACAGCCAACATGTGGTGGCTCAATGGAATCTATCTAAAAATATAATTAAAAAAGGCATGCAGGTTTGCCAGCATATGTGTAGCTGGGTGATATACTGTAGCTTGATTTACAAGAACTGCAAGGATATTCATAATGTATATTTACCACAAATACACCATTAGGAACAAATAGGACTGGGTATCAACAAACACTGACATGTAATGAGTATTAATAACTCATTTAACTAAACTTTGTAAATATATTTCAAATTTGAGACATAGACAGCGACAATTAAACTGATACAATTCAAAACAGCTTATAAAACACTGACTGGCTCATAGACACATTTAACACCAACCAGCGCAACAGTATAATGAAACAAAACAACAAAACATGTTTCTAGGAAACCTAGTACAACAAAAAAAGACTGAATGAATGAAACCAACTTACATGAAACTGGAGTTAGGCAGATGCGGCGCGCAGAGGGAGGACGGAGAGAGACAAGGAGAGGAGGAGGAGGGAGAGGGGGGAAACAGACACAGGGTTAATGTGTGTAAAGGGGCGGCTGTGGAGGGGTTTGAGGTTTGGAAGGACCCCGCAGGCATCTTAACAAATACACTGCAAACAATGGCACATCTGGCAAAGGACTTATTTTCAGGATCTCACATTACTCTTTACTGTGGAAACATGTCAACAAGAGAAAACTGAAACAAGCAGCACGTTACCAGAGAAAAGCGCAAAGTTACATACTTCAACAAAAATATCTTTACACAAGAATAATTAGTCTTTATGATGGATAATATCCTTTTCCAGGTTGTCATTTGTTGCAGTACACGGCTGAAGGAATCAGTAGGTTATCATTGCCACATCCTGACCCATTGTTAGTGTTGTGACACTGCAAGTATTTAAAGTTATTTTTGTTAAATGTAATACACACTAATAGCTTTGACTGCATAAAATCCCAATGCATTAAATATTTTTGCATTACAGCAGTGTCTCAGACTGTACACCAGGATACACATCTGTGTGGTCCCCTGACAATTCTCACAGTTGCTGCATTAAGTTGATGATTCTCTCTTGGCAGATTTCATAATACAGCATAGCCCATGACAAGCCAGCAATTATACATTCCCCACAGTGGTGTGGGGAATGACGTCACTGTTGAGTTACAGAATCAAGACTTCATGGACAACGATAGACACAGAGTTGTACGCTGCAAAGTGTTACATGCAGGGCTAGACAAACGGGTACGGAGACGAAAAGGACGCCATAGTCGATATGTTAAAGTGACTATTTGTTGAGGAAATGTTATGCATAGTGAAGAGCAGCATGAAGTGTTGAGAAAAGCCAAACCCACTAAATGTACCACCCGCCTTCCCTGGAGTGACAGCGACCAGCTCAGAGCCCAGAGAGACGGCAGGAAGGGGAAGCAGACGCAGCCTTTGGAACAATCCTGCTGTTTACTCACAGCATTACTGTTGTGCTGCTTTTGCACACAGAGGACATTTAGTTTGAAAAGCCTGCAGGTTTCAATATATCTTTGTGTGGAGAGTTTTAAACAAAGACTTTGCATGTTGGGTGGAATGGACTCGCTGGAGAATTATTGAATTTACTGTTACATGTGAGATCAGTGAGGCAGGGATACTGAACCTTGAGGTGATGCTACCGATGCAACTATTAGGCAATGTCTCAAGTACATGGGTTCAAAAACTATAAACATCCAACAAATTGGTTTGCTTCCGATTCTAATTGTCATTTTCTGAATTTATTTCATTGTGTTATTATTATACAGTAAATCTCTTAAGTGTACAAGAATACAAGATAAGTTATTAATAATAATAATAATAATAATAATAATAATAATAATAATAATAATAATAATAATAATAATAATAATAATAATAAAATACAATAAATGTGTTAAAGTTGTGATTTGTGAGAAACTAAAACATAAAAAATGTAAAGATATGTAATTATTCATGGGTATGTGATGGTGGCTGAATATCCTAATGACTGCATAGTGGTGCACATCACAATGTGTTGCAATAGAAACAAAACCAAGGGCAAATGTTTGAATTAAGTAACAGCAGATGTTACTGAGATAACGACAAATGTATAGACTAAAACAATAGGGAATAAAACCCTTCATTTGTCCTCAAAGTAACCAATCATTGACCCACACAGCTGCCGGCTGGCTCGGGAGTTTCCAGGGTTACAGCCAGATCTTGCTATATATAGATTCTGAACTGTATGCAAATCACTACATATTTTCTGCAATTCAGCCCTGAGTAGTAGAGGTCAACAGCTTTTCTTTGTCAAGTTCTGAGCAAATATTTACTGAATTTCCAGTCTGTGTTGTAGACCTGCTGTCCTGTAGCTGTACTCACACCTGCGTAGAGATCTTTGACTCGTACCAGGTTGCTGTGAACAATTAACTACTTCGGTTGCAGGACATTTCTGAAAAACTGTTAAATGACGGCTTAAAAAAAAGTTATTATTTGGACTACATCACACTTTTAGATCTCTTTTACTCTAGAATGATGATAAATCACATAATGTACATTATAAGGCAGTGAAACATTTAAGCCCAAAACTTAAGCAGATTGTGTGTTTGTCACAGTGTTACCTGTTAGTCATTGCACATGCACCAGAAGCAGCAGCAAGAAGAGGGCAGGAGTACAAACAAAAGCAGTAGGCAGTCCCAGCATGTCGTGAGTGTGCGTGTGTGGTTATGCACACGTGCGTGTCTGATAAGTATGTGCGCATGCGTGTAGACTCACCTTTGTAGACGTTGAGTGTGATGGTCCGGACTGCGATGCGGACCATGCTTTCAGGGTGGTTGAAAAACTTAATGGCCTCGGTGTACAGGGCAAAGTCATTAGTGTGCTGTGTGTGGGAGACAGAGAGGGTGCGTCGGTGAGCAAGGCACTGTATTGCACTGCTGCGCTCAGGCCACAAACGACCACAGAGCGCACAAGAGAGAGAGAAAGCAGCTAGTGGATAAGAAAGGTCTTAATGAGAGTAACAAAGTGCTATTTAGTTCTCCATTTACCTGAGAACAAGTTCTAAAAATGTTAAAGTGCAAGTCTGGGCATTGCTTTTTTACAGAAATGCGCTAAGACAGCATTACACTAAAGAAGGAGAATTTCTCCACCTTCATTGAACTACTAGCTCACAAGTTATGTAGAGGACCGACTCAGATCCTACAGAATTCACGATAAGAGTCTCATGACTTAATAATGCAGTCAATAAGACTGCTTTCTTGGGTACGTGAGCGTGAGCTTATTTTGACTGACTTAAAGAGGTTGCACTTCATATCAAAAAGATCAGTATCAAGCAAAATAACACATTTGGGTATTTTTGGCCGATCCTGAAACACACACACTCAATAAGACCAAGCTGAACTAAAGGGACTTTTGCTCATAACAATCCAACAGTACTTTAGTTGGGCAACATGTGTTAACATACCAGCATGCTGCACTTTGTGTATGACAAACTGGCTGCTCTTACAGTCATCTCTCTCTGTGCCAGTGCCTGATCCTCTACCCAACTATTCCTCAGTCACTGAGACCTCCAGCCAATCAGAGTTGAGGGCCAGAAACAAACAGAGGTCACAGCAAATGAAGAAACTTCCCCCTGACACCAAACCGGGTCTTAAAAATGTAACTGTGTAGATCTGGAGCAGAAGTGGCCAAAGTAATGAGCTATCCAATGGCACCCTCTGGAGGAAAATAAACAATCTCAAAAAATTAAATGAATTATAAATTAATAATAATAAATGAAGTGAGAGATTATAGATAAACATGAAAATTATAAAGTCTGAAGAAAAAAGGGTTGCAATGTAGTTTAGTTTAGTATTCTGAGTATGATTTGACTTCAGACTGAACAAATGTCAGCTAAATTACTTAAAACTCCAGAGACGAGAAAATATCTTCCTTTGCATTACAAAAAAGCAGGTTTTACTTTGGGTACGTACTGCATAAATACTCAGATCTACACATTGGGTCTGGTTTTGGCTTCAGGGGCAAAGCTACCATCGACAGTACACCAATAACTTTCCCCAGCATACACAGGCCATTGGAAGGAATGCAGATACTCAAACATTAAAGGGTTACAACGACGTCATCAGAAATGATCCAGGTGGTCAGTTTTCTTTGGGGTGTCTCACTCACACTCACACTCACACTCACACAACAACTTAAGTGTATGTTTCAGGTGGTGGAGAGAAAGAATACTTGTGATCGGCTGAATCAGCCCATCTACACAGGAAGCTGATGGTTTGACAAGGGAAGCGGGCTGCTGAAGACTGGTTGATAGCAGTAGCCTGATTATTAAAACAAGAAAAATGGTTGATTTGCACAAAATGCAAGTGACAAATGAGCAAATGAGTGTTTTTGTGTACCACTGCAAGAAACCACAAGTAGGGATGTCACGATACGAGAAATTTATACGACACCGATACCAGTGAAATATACCAAGGTAAGACACCAAACAATAAAGGCCATGTACTTCAACATACACTCTTTTATTACCGTTTAACCAATGTTTTTTGTTAGGAAGTTAAACATGTCATAGCTCCCTCTCCAACATCTCCTTCAAAAAACTGTATTTATTCAAGTTTCTCAGCAAAAACTCAATTTTACAAGAATACATTTGAACACAACATGATAACGTTATAATTAATCTTCGCCCAATACTCATCGTTACTGAATCAACGTACCTAATGCAACTCTATAGAACCTCCATTCACTGGCTAACAGCTAATGTGAAGTAGCTTTCTTCCTGCCAATTTCAACACAGATTTGTTGTACAAAATGTAGCATTATCAGGGAAGAAATAGGACGATGTCCCAAACACGTTTTCTATTGTCCCGGGAACGACATGATGCTATTAGTCTCGAGCCCTGAGGGTACCTGCAGTACCGTAGAAAAACGAGTACAGTCGTGTTTTTAGAATGTTGGCATTGACTTGGTACCAATCGGTTCTCGTGACATCCCTAGTTGCTGAATTTAAGCAGACTGCCATTTTTTCTGCCTGTTACTGATCTGTTCCATCACTCACTCCCTTAATTCTCAGCCTCTAATCTTCACCTCTCCCTTCCTCTTTGTGATAGAGTGCACAATAAAAGTCCCCCCCCCCCCCCCCCCATCTGTCTATGGCCTCACCTCATTGTAGAAGAAGTGCACGGTGTGGTTGTTGAGTTTGAGTGACAGGGTCTTGAGGAAAGAGATGTAGTAGGCCATGATCTCCTCATCCGAGAAGTCAAATTTGTGGACGATGATGGAGTTGACGTGGTTGTTCGACAAGAGGTAATCTGAGAAGAGACTTGATCAGGCTCGTTCACACAGCACATGTTTTTAGGAAGATGGCCTTTTGTGAACAGCTGACCATCTTTTTACCACCCATTCACAATGTAGGAGCACTTGGATGTTGAAGAGCATACTAAATGCCAAAAGCAAACCTTGCTTACATTATATAAGATATCAGCCCACTGTATAAATGACGGTACATCATCTGCTAAGTCTTTGGTTTCCTAGCAACAATAAAAAAAATGCGGCAGGCTTCAATGCATTGTATATTCCAACAAAGAAAGGCAGTACGACATGACTTGCATTGTTCGGCATCAAAACACATTTACACATCTACATGCTGTTAAATTTAGGGCAATCCAATAAAACAATCCTGTAATAACTACTATAGGCTTCCGTCACTGCTCAATTTTAATATAGAATAAAAGAAATGAAAATTTAATACCATAAAAAAAGATAACAAATTAAGTTGGAGCACTTGATTATATTAGTGTTGATTCAAAACTTACATAGTGAAGTCTCATGGCTGATGTTCTCAAACAGTATGTTGAGGGTCTGGAGGAGTTGGACGCACACGTAGCGTCCCGACTTCTGACGCAGGATATTCAGGAAGAAGGCAAACATGTTCTTCTCCAGGAAGAAGCTGAACACATACAGGAGAGTACACACAAACACATACAGAGTTATTTAAAATGATATATATATAAATTATATTTAAAGTTATACTTATTCATTAGTTATAATGTTGGAAAAAAGGGATTCCATGTGTAAGATTTTCTGTTCAAAGATCTCCATTGTGCATCTGGTTAAATGCACGAATTGAATGCATATATGAATAGAGATACAAATAAATACATAGCTGTCACTTTGATTCCCACGCAGGAGTAACATCTGCATATATGCAGCTTCAGGTGAGGGATTTGGCATAAAGAAAATGTTACATGGTACATACTCAAATACAGAGCTGTCATTCTGGTCCCCCCAGATGAGTATCTCTGTGATGGAGCGGATGGTCTCCACAAGAAGGTTTCGATTGTGGTCCGTCACTGTGGTGTTTTTGGTCAGGACATGGTACATATACCTGATGGAGAGACATGAATAAAGGGCAGATGTGTGGAAGAAAGCAGTTAAAGCACAGCTCAGTAATAATGTGTACATATATCTCTAAACTTAACAGCAGACAGACATACTGCAGTAATATAGAGATACATCTGGAAGCTCCGCCACAGACCAAAATAATGAAACAACCTATGTTAAAATAAAACCCATCTGGGTGTTGACATAAATAAATATGTATAGTCAACGGATCATATCCAAACAGTTGTAATGTAATAACCACCTAATTAAAGCTTATGCATTGTACACCCACACAGGTGTTTTCACTTAATTGGCTAATTGGAGTGCTTCTGTGGTTGTATTGCAGACTGAGCTTTATTATCTCCCTTATTCGTCGTTTCATTTGTTGCATTGTGGTGGGACAACTTTAAGTTCTGCCATTCTGATTGGTACATAGTTCCCCCTACTTCAATCTGAGGAGAGGTCTAGCTAATCAGCCAGGACAACGGCAAACACCTGTGCATGCCTTTCAAATCGTGTTACTAATACAGATTATATGGACAGTTAATGTTCGCTACCAACTACCAATATTGTCCAAAACCATCAAAGTAGTAACGTTAGTGTCAATTCGGTTTAAGGGTGGATTTTCACTTTAAAGCTAACAGCTAACGTTAGCTCACATGTCTATCTACCTTATCAAACAGAATATAAACAAAACAGCAACCATTTCATTAAAATAGCTGACGTGACATAGTTAACCACTGTTATTTTAGCTTTTGACAACAAAGCTAATGTTAACACTGACAGTGATTCTCAACAGCTTATAAATCATAGAGGCTATCGTTAGCCTATCTAATGCTAGCTACTCACTTCAAATGGTCCAAGGAGTGGATGTTTTTCGTTTTCCCCTGTCCTCCAACCCAGCTCCGTGACCGGCCAAACATGGTTGTGGTTTTAAGGGGTGTGATGATCTGACAGGCGCGTTATTCTGCTATCGTTAGTGTCCGCATCTATCCATTACACCCACTTCCCCCGTAGAGATAGCTACTTAGCAAACAGAAGGTGATAGGCGGCGATAGCAGTGCTGAGGGGTCATTACGTAACAGGTTGGTGGATGGTTTGTCTGGGAGTTGCAGTTCTTTCCCTACGATAGACACTTGATACAGCGTTTAAGGGCGAGTGGAGAAAAACTACAAAATTCACTTTCCGTGTTTGCCGTGACGACTAAAGCAAGCGACGTGCTGAGCGACACTTTAGAGACCAATCACAGCAGAGCCTGCCAAGCAGCGAGCCAATCATCTGCCGAGGCTTCAGGTGTCGCTTTGTGGTCAGGACTGTTTTGATGGTCGGTTAAAATGTTAGAAGGGACGTTTAGCTGTAAAAACATCGACAGACGCGTGTGTTTGTGAATGTTTCGTGTTTCCTGGTAAAGATGTGAATACAAAAAACTCCGAATAACTTTGCTTGTAGAAATGTTCGCGTTTGTTTTCACTAGCATTGCTTGCTACTGTTTTTAGCCCTAGCCAGCTGGCATGGCGTGAATTCCGCAAACCCAAAGAACCAATGTCAAGTTTGCGTCGAGCTAGCTAACGGGACAGTTTGATACGGTCTGCAGGTTATAATTAGCTATGAACGTGTTGCTGTCGTTTTCCTCTGGACTGTGCAGATCAAATGACAATTAAAACTGCCTCTCAATCACTGTTTGCAGGTCTGGACGAGCCGAAATGGTCGCCCCAGCCCCATCACCCCAGAGAGATTTCTAGCGGTGACACCAGCAAGTCCGCCGCATCCTGGCCCCACAAGAACCCAAACTGTGGCTCTCTTTCTTTTCTATGACACATCCAATTCATGCCCAGCTAGATTCGGTAGAATCGCTGTTGGACGAACTCCCATATATGTTTTATCTGGGCCTGTTCTTTGTGAACGTGCTGATCCTCTATTATGCCTTTTTGATGGAGTACATCGTCCTGAATGTGGGGATAGTATTTCTACCTGAGGATATGGACCAGGCGCTGGTGGAACTCGGGGTTCTGTCCGACCCGGCCTCTGTCCCTTATGACACGGACACGGAGCTGGATGTGTTTGAGGCGTATCTTGAGTGACATGGCGATCCTGGAGGAAGATAATTCAATCTAAGTAGTAGTAGAGGTGGTGATTGGACTAGCGTGAACACTCCCTGTTCAGTGATGTGGGGGGAAAAGGCCTCAAAGTCTCACAAAGACATATCAGTGAAAAAGTAAGCAGAACACACGATGATGTATTTATGCCTTGTTTTTTTTTCTGTTTCATGGTCAGACTAAGATACTTAGAATATAACATTATTCATTACTCAACCCAGTGGATACCTCACATGGCAAACGGCAAAAAAACCTTGTAGTTTAAAGGAAACTGATACAAACAGGTAGTTTTGTGATTCTAAACGTATATTTGTATCCACAAAGCTCATTCTTTTTTGGTTTTGTTGTAAGAAAAGCTATACGAAAAGTTTTGGTGATAATCTTCTGTATTTTCTTTGTGTGTGTCACATTTCTAGGTTGTCTCGGCTCAAAAAAAGGTAGCCTGAGGAAGGGATTCAGCACCGCCGGTCACATGATCAGCTACTGTGCCGTGGGAGGAGCACCCTGCACTGGTTGCCATTCTAATAGCAATTGACACCGCTTGGACAACATGGGGTCAGCACTGGCATCTGTGTCCTCCACTTTGGACACAATGGAAAAAGGAAGGGGAAAGAAACAGCTGTTCCCTGTGGATTTAAAAGTAATGTTACCAGAGAATTGGAGCATAACTCGGGCTGTCTGCATTGCAGCCAGTTTGGATACAGTAGCCGGATATGACTCGCAATTACACTGAACAATTACCCAGGATCTGTGCAAGATCTGGTGGCCGACTGCTGAAGGGAGGGAATTGAAACATCCCACTTCCGTCACAGTGATGTCCTGCACAGTGTGACATCTCAGAAGAACTGGCAAAGAGCAGGAAAACAATGTCTACTGTTGCATACTTAATCAGTCACAGTACAACTTATTTTTTACTATTTGTCCTTTTTAAGTTTTCAGAATAGACGAGGCATTGCTTCTTTACTAGCCCACGCATCCTTAAGGTGTTATTTAGATGATGTCCATTATCATCCCTACTGTATGTGTGCTCCAGGGATGTACGCACTCTCAGGAGCATAGTTGGGACCTCTGGGTGAACTGGCGACACTGGACACAGGCTGTGAAACTAGGATATAGGAGAGCACTAATCTTTTCAAGCTCTCTTATGAATCAGAAACACCATACCAGACTTGCCACACTTTTCACTGTAACGCAGAAAGTATTTAAGTATGTAGGGAGAGTTATTTCTTAAATCAGTATGTCATCTGATGATCTATATCACATTAGTAATTTGGATCATACACATGTTATTTTTCCACTTATAAACAGTCCACAATTAACAGCAATAGTCATGACGGCTGTGATCACTTTGTGTCAAAGGCTAAAACCTCACATGAAAGAGAACCTCAAAAGAAGCGCATGATATCAGTTGTGTGTTTTAAAACAAAACAAAAAGGTTTAGTTGTCAAAGTTCTGTTTTATTGCACTTTTTCTTCTGTTCAGTTTATAAATTTAGAATTCAGTTATTGAAAATGTATATTCTTGGCAGCAATAATAAACTGGATTCAAGCAATGAGGTAATAATACTAGATATGTGTAAGACTTGAAGGCACTGTACATACTGTAGCTCTGAAGAGCATTTATAGCCCAGCTAATTAACTAAACATTGATTTTGGAGGCAATACAGAGAAACCTTTTTTTTTTCCTCACAGCATACAGCACCTGTCAAGCAGAATAAGCAAAGTGTGAGTAGGAATCATAGCAATGTGGTTGTTGTCCACCAAATAACAAAATATTTGCACATGCATGTTTTATATATATATATATAAAAAAAAATATATATAAATATATATATATATATATATAAAAAAAAATATATATAAATATATATATATATATATATATATATATATATATATATATATATATATATATATATATATATATATATATATATATATAAATATATATATATATATATATATAAAAAAATAAGCTCTAGTCCAGAATTTCATTGCCTGATTGTCAGTGTTTTGAACATCACATTCTGCTAGACAACGTTTTACCAAATCACATAAATCATTGTATCTATTTTTGGCTGGATAAAAATCCACCTGAAACAGCATTTAGTTCATGTGACACTAAAGCTCAGGATACTAATATACATCAATTAGATTGCGTGAAATCAAACACTCCCCATATTCTAAAAATCAATTGCGAGCGAAGCTGTTGTATGGGGAGGACACTACTTTTGTATGAAAACTGTTTATAAATCGCTGGTGTTAGTTGCAGGTATGTACGACTGTGCCATTTCCCAGGCATGATAACACGCTGTGGTTCTGATCAACTCTGCTCACAACATCTTAGTTTAGTGGAAATCCGTGAGACTTCACCAGGACTGTGACGGATCAGCAACATACAGCCTTTACCCAGCGCTTGTGTCATCCCTCCACAACTGCTTCTTTGCAGACATGCACATACTATAATAAGCTATGGATCGTAACAAGAGTTTTATTTTCCAACGTGTATTTAATAAACTTTGAGCGAATGCCAGCTTCCTTCAACTGTCTTTTCAGATGTGTGGTTATTAATTATCTTGCAGTAGACATGTGGACATGTTGACTGTTCACTTGTTACCGTTTGCTGTTTCGGTGTCACTTTACATTTTGTCCATAAGAGAGCATCAGTGCGCCATACTACCACACACCAGACCACTTGTTGGAATGCGTTGATGCTGCAGGTGCCTGATCAACAAAAAATACCAAACAGATCAACGGTCCTCTGGTTTATTTGAATGACAACTGAAACCTGACTTGTTCTGATTTGATGCACCGCAGCCACCTGCTGTTTCTGACTGAAAGAAAGGCTTAACTGTAATAATATTTGAGTTTGTTGCAACAGAATTGTCAAAATCAAAGCATCTGAGCCTCAGGTATCCTGACTTTTAGTCTCAAATATGGGTCCAGCCCCCCAAAAAACTGGATCCTCCATTTCCCATAATGCAAGTCTGCCCTCACTCTGTACAGTCAGTAACATTTTGAAAAATCAAAAGTAATACAATGATCAACTACGCAGAGATGCAGACACTCCAACACTGTAAAGGTCAGATTTCATCAAAATAGAGAACAGAAACCCGTTGGGGAGGAAGTGAAGATAATCTGTTAATAAACTGATGGATTCAGCAAACATGTGAAATGATTGGTAAAAAAGAGAAGAGATCCAGGTGACAACATTAAAACATTTTATTAATGCTAAAATGCCAGCTGATTGTTAAGCGATGTATCATTTACAACCACAAGAGTACAAAATACTGTTAATGTCACACACAAAAGAACGCACATCAAATAGAGCACAGTAGGCCTCTCAAGTATTGACATAGGACAGAAAACTAATCTGATTTCATAAAGACATGCATCATATAGTGTAAATGTGCTTCTCGAATATACGCACTGTAATAGCAATTTAAATGTCTACTGTTTTAATTATATAAGTTTCCTATGTTAAACAAGCCAACTGCCATTTGATGCTAACATAGGAGTGCCGGTCAAATCAAACCAGGGCCAACTGCATCCTGATGCGACTTAACTAACAAAAGACAGAACACAGCCATATGTTTTAGCACTGCTTAAACAACAAAAGACAGGACACAGCCAAATCCTGATCAAACTAATTAACTCACTGAGACAGAATAGTGAGGGTATCACCCAATATTCTGTTTTACATAACTATTACCTCACAAGCATCAAAGGGCAGTTTGGCTCGGCCCCCTGTGGTTTTTTTCATCACCTCGCCTCCAAACCAAATTGTATAAAATGCCTGTGTGTTTTCTTCTAACTCGTGCCCTTCCATAGATTACTCTGTATTCTGTGAAACTGGTACCTATTTGTGGCCGCAAATAAATGCACAAAGACAACTCTGTCTCTATCACCATTTATTTGATTTTATATACATCTCTCCAGAGTAAAGCAGGAAAACTTCCACAACAACTTGGTGTCAGAAGTGGGATCATCGCAAGTTTCGTCTGGAACAGCAGGACGCTGGTGGTCGCGCCAGAATTCTTGAAATTCTCCTCTACCTCGACATCAAAATTAAGGGAAGAGAGGATCAGCGCCTGACTGGAACTGACCTAACTACGCATGATCCAACGAACTCAAATTCCTCCATAAACTCGGTGAGATGTTATATTTCCATTTTAAAAAAAACAAAAACCTAAAGTAAGCAAACCTCATGACATTTTGTGAAAGACTATAAAGAGAAGTAAGGAGTTTAGGATCTCCCGAGAAGTAAGGAGTTTAGGATCTCCCGAGAAGTAAGGAGTTTAGGATCTCCCGAGAAGTAAGGAGTTTAGAATCTCCTGAGAAGTAGGGAGTTTTAGAGTCTCCTGAGGGTAGGAAGACCGAATCTTCTGAGGTAGGGAGTTTTAGAATCTCCTGAGAGTTTAGTATGGGTGCTAAACAATTGCCTATTTCTCCTCCAAATTAGACGCTGTGGCTGCAGGTCTCCCTAAATGTCTTCGTGCTGTAGCTGCTGCTGAGAAAGCACTCACTTCCTCACGTGACATTGTCGGCTATGCTCCATTGACTCTTTTGGTGCCTCATGCTGTGTCTCTCATCCTGTGTGAACAAAGAACGTCACACCTATCTGCTGCTCGCTATTTAAGATATCACACATGCCTGTTGGACATGCCAAATGTTGTAGTCAAACGTTGTACTACTCTCAACCCTGCATCTCTTATGCCCCTACCTGATGACGGTGACGAACACGACTGTGTTGCCGAATTACTCATTGTGTGCACACCACGACCTGACCTTAAAGACATACCTTTGACTAATCCTGATCTCGTTCTGTATGTTGATGGGTCCGCATCCCCTGTGGTTTTTTTCATCACCTCGCCTCCAAACCAAATTGTATAAAATGCCTGTGTGTTTTCTTCTAACTCGTGCCCTTCCATAGATTACTCTGTATTCTGTGAAACTGGTACCTATTTGTGGCCGCAAATAAATGCACAAAGACAACTCTGTCTCTATCACCATTTATTTGATTTTATATACATCTCTCCAGAGTAAAGCAGGAAAACTTCCACAACAGCACCCATACAGGACACACATGCAGTACTGTGTAACTCATAAGGTTAAATCATTCCCTTGTAGCACGGAATCTTTGAAATAATCTGGCAAGGTGAACTATTGTGTAGTGTAAACATATTCATAGCTTTGTGGTAGAGGTTTCATATCGTTCTACTGCCAATGGATCCGGTTGTCCTGCTGCTGAAGTCTCTCAAACACTCCATATGGAATACACTGGTTCCACATCCTGTGATAGGAATAGATATTATGATGCTATATGACATGTTAGGGAAGGAAACTAGATAACAATACTTTATTTTTGGGTTGTGGAGAAAGGGTTTTCTTACCGCAGAGTTTTCATTTTTCTACAGTTTCTCAGACTGGCTCCCAGGCTCTGTGCTCCAACATCTGTTAGCTTGTTATACTTCACGCTGTCAAACAGAAAACACTTTACACTTAAAATGACGCTTCAATGTGTACTACTCTATCTTCTGATAGTGACAAATCCACAATTGTGTCCACATAACAGACAATAGCTCTATCTATCTAATCATATTTCACTGGCTCCTCCTTTGATATGTGTGTGTGTGTGTGTGTGTGTGTGTGTGTGTGTGTGTGTGACACGTGTGTTTCAATTTATGTCTGTTGACAGTTTGATGAAAATTGTATTCAGTACAAAATACGTACATTTTGTCATTAATAAAATAAATGAAGAGGTATTACTCTGTGTTTCACATAGAGTCCGATACAGTCTGAGGAAAGAACAAGTTATTAATGTCTCATGAAAATGTAACATTTATAGTCTTACTCCAGGTCAGTGAGCGAAGCCATGTGTGGGAGGACGGAAGCCAAACTCTCTGCCCCTTCATCAGAAATCATGTTACTATAGAGACTGCGGAAAAAATGGAGGGCGGAGAAAGGGGAAGTGAAATTAGAGTCTACGGTATGTGCCAGTGTGAGTGTAGGTGTATGTCTGTGTGTTATATATACCTTAAACAGTGCAGTTTGGGCAGATCCCTCAGCACAGTTGCCAGTTTCCTCACCCCCCGGTCTGCTATACAGTTCTGTGACAGACTAGAAACCAGAGGGAGAGGGTAAACACACACTCAAAGTACATAAAGATCATACTGTTTTGCACAGGACGAGAAAGGAACATGTTAAACTCACTTGAGTATCTCCAGGGAACCAAGTGAGACTAAAGAATCAGCCAAATTCTCTGCTCCTTTGTCCCCAATCTTACTGTTCTCTAGACTGAAGGAGGATACAGAGAGAGAGAGAGAGAGAGAGAGAGAGAGAGAGAGAGAGAGAGAGAGAGACAGAGAGAGAGAGAGACAGAGAGACAGAGAGACAGAGAGAGGAGAGAGAGAGAGAGAGAGAGAGAGAGAGAGAGAGAGAGAGAGAGAGAGAGAGAGAGAGAGAGAGAGAGAGCTACTGTCAGACACTACAAACACTCACATCAACACAGAGAGATAGATGCACTGAGCGAGAACTAGAAGTAAAGGTGTGTATATTTACTCTAAGTGCTGTAGGTTATGTAGACCTGGCAGGAGCTCCCACAGCTTGGGAAGAACCAGGGGACCTTTCTCTGGACCCAGCCTAGAGGGAAATCATCATCATCATCATCATCATCATCATCATCACCATCACCATCATCATCATCATCAACATCATCATCATAACTTCAAATGTCAGAGCTACTCACTCAAACTCCAGCTTGTGTAGCTCTTTGACTGCTGGTACTCCCTCAGCCAGTATTGAATCTGATTGGCTGGAACTACAAGTAAACACAATGCACACCTCAATCGCCAGACACATAGTGTTTGTAGGTTGCAAAGTATAACTGTGTGTAACTGTGCGTAACTGTGTGCATCTGTGTTCGTGTGTGTGCGTGCGTGGTGCGTTACCTGTCTGACAGCTTCTTGTGCACATGTATGTTCACCAGCTTTGCCAGGTGCTCTATATGACACACTTGTGTGGCTTTCAAAGGGTGGATCTTGAATTTGGACATGGTCCCTTGTAGGAGCACTTCTTCACCGCTCTGCTCTAGCTGCTCCCATAAGGTGATGACATCAGCAATGCATGCCCTGGAGGACACCCAAGGATTGACACAGCAATGAAATGCAGAGCTCTCTCTGAATGATATAGTTATTATAATGTAGCTAGTTTATTATGTATTCCTTGGCCTTGGAAGTACTACTTTGGTAGTGAACTAGTTAGCTGGATGTAAAAACTACACACACCCACCACAGTCTAAGCACTTTAAATGGGGTTTGACAAACTCAATTGATACCAAGCAGCTTTTTGAGGGGTGAACTAGTACCTGTATGTGTTGATGTTGTTGAGCCCCACCAGAGCTCTGAGTCCCGAAATCTGTATCCCAGAATCCTCCAGATTCAAGCAGAACCTTCTACCTTCAGCTCCACCCCTTTCAAGAACGTTCTGCACAGCAAACACGTCCGGCGGCATAAATGGGACTCCATAAAATGTCAGGAATTCTGGAAGACTCGCTGCCAGGTGAGCGACTAACCGTGTGCTGCCAGTGTCTCTGCTACCATCACCATGCGTGGAACTCGCCTCATAAACATAGTGACAAGCCTCCAGGACCTGGGTGGGGCTCAGGTCACCATGGGAAAGACCCATGAGGTGTTTTGTTACTAAAGCCTGCTTGGCGGCCACCATATCTCTGAAGGCCCTCTCTGTGTATGAGTGAAGCCTCTGCAGCTCTGTCCTGTTGTGGAACAGGAGCCCGACTGCAAATCGCTGAGTGAGCTCGAGCTCCTCCCTTTGAGGTCTCCGACGTGCCTTCTGGCCTGTCTGGAAAGGGAGAGTTTGGAGGAAGGCGCGGTCTGTTATGGTTCTGGGGAAACAAAAAGTGAAAAAGAGTGAGAGAAATCCAGAGAGGGTGGAGCACTGAAAGTGAAAGAGAAAGGGGGCTAGAAGTGGAAAAGGACATGCTCTTTTATTTTAAAACAAGGGATCGGATACTGTTCCAGATTAAAAGCTTTACACAGTCTTCAATTTACTCGATCAATCAACCACTTCTCCTTTAATTTATTCATCCATATAATTCTAATGGAAGAAGAAGACTATTGTTTTCTGATGAATGTTTACCTTGACAGAGACAAATGGACCCCTGCAAGGTAACTCTGAAGGAAAGGGTTGGCCCACAACACGATGTGGTCATCACTGGCATCAGCGTTTTCAGTGTCCATCTTATTTCTCCTCTTTTCTCCAGTCTCCTCTGTTCCAATTTCTTCTCTGTCCTCTCTCTCACCACCTGAGACAACCTGCCTCGTCCTTAGGTGGTAGGAGACGAAGAGCCCTGTCCTGTGGCCGAACGCCTTGAGTTTGGCAGATATCGTCCGTCCTGTGGGGAGGATGGAGGAGTTTCCTTTAACTCCTTCCCAGGCCAAAGAACTCAGCTGGGACAGCAACTCCCTCTCCTCTGTTCTATCTACTTCCAAGCCAGCACTCTTCATTTCCTCTACTTCAATGTCATATTCTTCTTTCTCCTGTTTTTTTGACCCCCTTGCTCTTTGGGTGCGAGAGCGAGTGCGGGTGCGAGTGTTTATATTACGCCTCTTCACTTGAGAACTACTTGAACTTTGTGTCTGGGTTTCTTCTACTGATATTTCTGATTGAGTTATAGCCTGTGAGTTTGTGTTCCTAATGTCCTTTTCCACTTTCAGATGAAGCACTTGATGGCAGAGCCCGGTTAAAGTTCTCGGTAGGTCCTCCAAACTCTTGCATTGTTCTAAAACCAAGCAGACCAACCGACATAGTCCAGGGTTCCAGCAGAGGAGGTCCAGATAGCTGCAGTTTTTCAAGAAACCTAAAGCAGATACTCTGAGGTCAGGATCAGTGAAGTACTGGGACAAATATATCTGTACGTCAGAGGGGGTGAAGCCACACACCTCCAAAAGGCTGTCCGTCCGCCGGAGGAGCTGACTGGCAGTGCCTCTTGGTCGAGTAGAGAGCAGCAGAGTGCAGCCTGGAAGGAGGATCCTCTGAAGGATGGCAGAATATAACTGTCTTACTGTATATGTCTGTGCTCTGCTGTCTTTCTGCAATGACGTTATCAAATCTTTTTCTTGAGTCTGGAGAAGTATTTCATAGTCCCGCAACTTGCAAAACCCATCAAAAATGATCAGCACACGCTTAGGGGTGGCAAGGATTTGAGCGTACACTGCCTTGGGGTCGGTGCAGGGAGGGGCAAAGGAGGAGAGGTTTAATAGGAGGGTCGGAAGGCTGTAGGTCGCCTCCGTTAAA
Organism: Cottoperca gobio; assembly: GCF_900634415.1. NCBI lineage: Eukaryota > Metazoa > Chordata > Actinopteri > Perciformes > Bovichtidae > Cottoperca > Cottoperca gobio. Next base: position 14,577,149 of record NC_041362.1, on the reverse strand, counting down.
GAGAGTGCTTTGCCGTCTAAAAAAAAGACAAAGTCAAACTGTGGGATGCAGTCTCTGGACCAGTCAAGACACAGTTTCCTGATCAGGGTGGTTTTTCCCATGCCAGCATTGCCAAGTAACAATACGTAGCGCTTGGGTTTGTCTCCATTTGGTCTTTCGAAGATCTGAGTAGAAAAAGACATATAGGTACCAGGTGAGTTGCAGCCACTGATTTTAGCAATGTTTTTGGCCTGTTTCATGAGTCATGTAGACAAATCAAAATAGAAAAGAGAAACTCTTACCTGACTCGTCGCCAACAAGCTTTTTTGCCGATCTGTATCGCCCATGATGACTAGCTCCTTGTCCAGGGCTTTGTTTGTGTTTTTTCCAGAGCGAAGAGTTTCTCTCTGGCTCACTTCCACATCAACATAATGAGAGGTCAAGCTAAGCCCTGACTCTATATCCTGGCATGTTTGACTCATGTGTGCTTTGGCTTCCTGAATGTAGTCCTTTACACCCTCTGAAACAGAATCACAACTAAATTAGAGCCCGTTTCTCCACAAAATATGATTTGTACTTTCCAGAAATGTTCCATCTAAGCGAAAGAGAGAAAAAGAAGCATGTGGTAACGTACGTGGAATGTCAAGGACAGTGGGACACTGAGGAAGAGGTGATTCCTTACATGAAGACATCTCTGAAATGCAACAAGTCAAGATATTAACATGGCAATAACTTTACACACAAGGATAAAGTAATTAGACAGATAATGATGCTCACCATTGCTGGGGGAGAGGGGCGACGCGCAATGGGGAGACATGACTTTGCTAGCGGTGTCTGACAGAGATCCTGGTGGGGATGAACTCATTTGGACTGGCACTACTGCACCATCCGCTACAAACACAAGAGAAGAACAATTAAGAGCCTGCTTTCACATAAACAGCTAAAACTGTGTAACCATAACCTACAAAACACTGCCAGAATAAGATCTCTGAATACATGCACATGAAGTAAAGACCCGCACACACACACACACGTCATATACAGTACATGCACATCCCAGATTAAAGAGTTATTTTACTCACTCGGGGAGAGGGTTGGTACTTGGCGTTTGAAGTGCGGTGATGCAGCAGGAACTATAGTAGAATAGAGTTTAGAGTATGTACTGTTGATACAGTATATGTGCAATAAACAGCCATGCATGAAGGGGCAAGGCAAGTTAATATGTTTAACACGTTTCATACATAAAGTGCTTTACTTGATAAAATTAAATTGAATGAAATTAAAACTGCATGTAGTCTTCATTTGCTCTAAACAATCAACATTTTATGTATGTATGTGAATACCTTACTCACCCAATATGTAAGTACGTGTAGCAGCTGTATTGGGGAGTGGAAGTCTGATAACCGGAGGAGAGAGACTTAGTGTTTGAACAACCTGACATGCTGGAGTGTCTGGGATGGTGATAAACTGAATGGAGGGATGGAAATGAAGGATTCTTGGTGGAGTGGATGAGAGGCCCGCTGTCTCTTCTGAACTCGGCTCTATTCCTGTGCCTGAAAAATAATCAGAGACAACATCTTTATCTTTCTCCGCCTACAGGTTTTGTTAACCTTGAGTGTATCAAAAAGGGAGGTTGGACAAGGAAAACAAAGTTGATCATTTAGCTTCCAAAGGAATAACAAGGGCTTTAGATCCAAAGATTTTGTGTCATGTTTGAAACCTAAACAGCAGACTTGAAAGACTTAACAATGAAAGCTCAGTGCTCAACAGTAGAAGACAAGTTACAATCTTCAACTTAACTGGAATAACAAGAGTTTTCATCAAACTGAGAACTAAATTGGATATCTAAAAAAGCAACTAACCGATCTTGAGGAAGTTGCAGTGCGGTGAGAGTTCTTCTTTTTGTTCAAAATGGATCTTTTATCTAACAACTTAAGAATTAAAGTTCCTGTTTCTTGATGAAGGATCTAAGTCAAGCATAGCCAACCAACATCCCTTTACCCATGAGTCTATTGTTTCTACTTTCGACTCACATGGTTTGCCTTGTTTGTAAAAGGCCATTTTATATAGTCTCATGTGCATAGTGCAACATATTCATACATTTTGTATTGCGCAGTGTGGTTGAGGATATTTAGTTTGTCATTGATTAATATATTTGCAGCAATACTGATCAAACTCTCATCCCTTTAATGACAGTAAATTGATTTACTGCAGGAAAAAAAGAAGAACAAAAACAAACCCCTATCTGTCCCCCTCAGAATCAGTCTACAGCAGAACATTAGAAATGTACCTTGAGTGACAGACGGCTCAGTCTGTGCCACTTTCGCCTTTGGTTGAGCTGCAAGAGTTGAAGAACAAACATTACAACATGGATCGTGGCTGACCTTACATGAAGCAGCCACAAAAGAAGCCCAGCATTGTCTAAAGGAGCATAGTACTGTGTTAGCTCCTTAACTAAACGTCACGTTAGCATCTTAGCATTTATGTTGACCATGTTAATGCATGCTGTAAAGTTTAAAATAACCTTATATGCATGTCTTTCTACTCTTCCAGGTAGCCATTGGTTTCCATTTATTTTCAGTACAATATGATCTCATTGTTACATTACTGTTGCATTGTAATGAAAATCTGCACTGCATCGTCTCCTGACAATAACGTTAATATTCCCCAACTTTGTAAACTGTAAACGATGCGGCTTCAGACAACACAGACAGTCTGGTTAGTTCACCTGCTGCTCTTTGCCTTTTTGGCCGAGATGGTGTGTTCACATCAGTGCACCGCTGTGCCCGGGGAGCTGGAGAGGACACATATAAGTAGAACACGTAAAATCAAGAAAACATGGTACATTAGTTCAGGCTTGCAGAATGTTGTGGCTGCAATCGTAAAATTAAGTTTTATATGACAAAGGGGGTGATCGGGACAGTTTTCACACAACTGAGCAGGCGTTGAGCTGCGATTATGTTCTAGTTAGCGGCTGGTGATTTACCTCTGGGTCTTTTTTTCCTGTTATTTGTTTTGCTTGTTTTGTCCTCCTGTCCCTGCTGGTGGCTGTCAAGGCTGGACAGCTCTGTTGACATGGGAAGATCACCTGAAGAGGAAGTAAAACAGTCAGTGAAGCAGCTAAAAGATGCATTATCCAGAAATGGTTGTTATTGTAATATATTTCAGTAGTGAACTGACAGGTAGGGCATTAAAATCCTTGATTCGTCAAAGGAAGTGGTGGTAAAATTTAGGGCAACTGTGACTTGAAACATCACCATGGAAATACTTTTTCTAACCCTTGTGGGGTTTTGTTTTTGGCATTGGCTTTACTTCTTTGGTGTTTTGGGTCTCAAATATTTCGCGATAAATATACACATTTTCTTTTCTGGTTAGGAAAGTGTTGAATGTATAACCTCTCTTTGCACATTGACTAAATGTGACAAAAGTGCAAAAATGACCATACACCATTGTTATTGTTCAAAATAAGGAAATCCTTTTTGGATTGTGGCCTTATACGATTAACACATAATAATAATACAATTGAATAAAGGTTTTTTATCTATATGTTTCAGTGTGTCTATCCTATTCATCCACTGTCCACTATGTATGAACATGTCTGTTTCCGTTATTAAAGTAGACCAATCTGTTGCCTGTCTTGTTGTCAGCAGTTGCAAAATGAAAAGAAGATCCCCTTACAGCAGGTGTTGAGTACATCCTCATAATTCAACCATGGATCGTCAAAGAGCACATCTGTGTCGAGATCAGGAACTGGAATTAGACAATAGATCATCTTTGCATTCATACTTGAAAATGTGTTTTTATGTGCAAGTCATTTGTTCCATTATTAAGTGTGTTATTACATGTACACTGTAAATGAGTTTGCAGAAGTTTGGTTGCAACTTACCCACAAATTTCCGCAGATAATCATCACTCAAGAATTCAGATAAATCATCTAAAAGACAAATAATGAGCATTATCAGGCAAGACAGTTGCACGCTTGGTGGTGGGTGATCAGGGGGATGGATGTGTTTACATTTTCTGAACAACAAATGTCTTGTCTATACAATAACACTAATGTATAAATATGTCTTCCCCTTCAACCAGCCCAGATCTTAGACCAACTCTTCAGTCCCTCTTTGGCTTTCTTTGATATGGTTATATTGAATGTGTCCATTAGATCATTGATTTGATCATTTCATCAATTAAATTCTGTATTGCTGCATTTAATGCAACAGCAGCTTGGTGGTGATGTTAAGCTATATTTCACTTTACTATATGTCCTTTAATGCTCATACAGTATATATCTTGCACTTGGAGTATATATTTTTGATTAGGCTATTGGGATTAACATGGTCTGCTTGGTATTTTGGATAGAATGGGATGAAACAGTAACTTTCCATGTAATCAGTGTGTTGATTATTGTTGAACCCTTAAACCCTTCTACAGCCTAGAAATGTCATTCAAGCTCAAACAATACCAACCTGGTAGAGCTCCCAAGTCAGGACAGATAAACGGGTCCTGATCCACTTCCTGCATCTTGGCACCTGATAACAAACACAAACACATAAAAGAAACATTATGCTAAAATGCTACGCTGAAGTTGCCCGAGTGCTGTATTAAACCGATGGCAAACTCTTGACCTGTGTGCACTGATCAGCAGTGGCTCCTAATGTGTTTCTGGATTTGGCATGTCTTGGCGAGGGTCATTGCAACCCTAAGTGGTGATGGTTTTCAGTTGAGTCCTGATACAACTTTAACACACTCATATTTTTTTGCAAAAGGCTCAAACTAAGCAAGAATGAGTTTTAAAACTTGGGAGAAGAGACGAGACAGAATCCCTGCTTGCACCAACGAGCAATTAAAATGCTCGTCTTGATGACTTTTGGTACAATAAAACACGACATTTTCTGATGACCTAATCCAGCTGGGTTGTAATGCTCCATGTCAGGTGACGTTTGAGGGGTTAAACAAGCACTACATTTGGGATGCCTTCACACATCTCTGTTTAGACCACTCCATAGGCTCCTCTTGAGGAAACATTTAAAGGAAATGAGCTACAGGTATCTGTGACAAACAGCTTTTCAACTTCCAAGATAGCCTGGGGCTCAGGATCTCTCTCCTGACAAATGCAATGGCAGGAGAGAGATCCATCTTGATCTGATCTTGAAGTCTAAACCTGGCAGCAGGTTGTAATTAGACTAAGCAAATTATGCCACACAGCCGGAACACAGACCTGGACAACTCTCGACTTGCAACTCCTTGTGTAAATTAATAAATTTGTAAAAAGTAAACAGTATCCTGTTTACACCAAGCGGATTGGCTGCACCTGCACTTACTGTAAGTGTGAAGATGATACACCAGTTGCTTATGTTCTTAAAGCAAGCCTTATGAAAAAGGACTCAGCTATGAGGAACTTCTCAATTTAAATACAGCACACACACACACACACACACACACACACACACACACACACACACACACACACACACACACACATACACACACACACACACACACACTTGTTATAACTGTCAACAATTTGGTTTGTGTTGTAATGCTGCAAATACCAGACAGACAGCACAATACATAGCGAAGGTGAGAAAAGCCCCATCCACACACACAGAGAACATGCATAAAGATGTGTTGAAAACATTTAAATTAGAGTAGAATATATACAATAAAATAGTCAACACAATATTGAACAAACTATATAAAAGTAACTCTAAAGGAAGAAATGGGGTAAAGTGGAAAACCTATTTATAAGCCAATATTCAGCCTACAATATAAGTATTTTAAATGATAGCTTAAATAGAACAATGTGGTTATAGCAAGTAATGAGGGTGCGCATGTCAGTGTTGCTGTCCTCACACACGCACATGTGCATTTGTTAGGGGTTGCCAAAGCAGTTGTAGGAAATTAAATTAATATATTTTCTTTCTCTGGAAGTCTCCCCGAATACCCTGTTTTCACCAACTTCCCCTGGCAATCACTTCTCATTTCATTTACTCAATTTTACACAATGGTGGACTTTACACTTTACTCGTGCGTAATGGCGTTTAGCTGCTCTATGATGGCTGAAAGATTGGAGCGTAAATTCGTACAAACTCGTCAAAGTTTGTCAAAGTAGGCAAACTAATTCATATGAATGTCGCGGCATAATAAAGGTTATTTAAAGGCAGAAAGAAAAACACTTTTATTACAAACTTACCTTATGCTGATTACCTAAAGATGCAGACATTTTATCACTGTGCTAATTCAGTCAATCAAATTGAAATCATTACATAATCGAGCTCATATAGGCAAATACAAATATATGTAGATATAAGAGGAAAGCCCTGTGACATATTTTCTTGACCATGCATGCGCACTTCGGAAAAACGTGCCCAACTCGCCCCATCAGAGCCGTCATAACATTTACCTTCCAGGCCAGCCTCTCTGGATGATGCTCAGGTCTGCTTCACTCTTCCCTGTGCGATAAAATCCCAGGCGCTATGTGTACATCAAACGCTGCATATATCCTCAGATGACCTATACAGAACCTCCAGTCAGTAGCCTAACCTGCTTTGCTCTCCCTAACAATAAACTTTTCTTTCACTTTCACATCGCCTAGCGCACCCAGAGACGCCAGCAGCAGCAATATGTTTCTGGAACAATCTGCAGTTTCTCATGATAAATGATCTGCTGAACACGGAGGTTGTAGAGGTAGGCTTATTGATGTGACGAAGCACAGTCAAAGATAAACACCTAAATAACTGTACATGACCACACTACACGCACGCTCAAAATACAGATGACAGATTGAGCAGACTAAATATGCAGCCAGTGCTTACACCTCTCATGTTCTTAAGTCCCGGTGTGATCTGGCTTCTTGTACATTTATTTTTTACTTTATTATAAATTCATTTATGTGGCCAAAGTATGTCCTTAGTTGACCCCAAATTCCACAATGCCAGCTACAGGTAAAGTACAAATTGTCTCAGGTATTATCTATATTTTGAGTAAATTTCGGTGAGTGTTCTGGGGAAACTTTAGTGAAATGTAAATGTTCATTGCTTCTTTTAAAGCATTATAAAAAGGGAAGTAAGGGAATTATAATACACTATGATCCTTGCAACAAAAATGTCAGTGAGTGATCATCAACTACGAAGCATTATGATACTTGACCTTATAATGCATTAAAAAAGAATTATGAATGTTTACGAGTGCTTATAACTATAATAATGCAGAGCTATACGCAGATTATAACGCCTGATAAGTATGTTTATAATGCATCACATGCTCCTGGCATGGCTCAGTTATTATACTTTATTAACGCTTTCATTTTATTTAAAATTAAGTCTCAGTTATCTAAGGCTATTAGTATTATTATTACTATTAACATCACTATATTGTCACTTTCCCTCTTTTCCATAATGTCGTCTAATGAGTATGAGCTCTACTTTACTGTATGCTACAGACACATACTGTTTGTTCATCTTTTGCTTTTTTGAGCACTTTTCCCCCACAAGGTGTCCATGTGTTGTTGCTGTTCCAAATATTACACTATTGAATATATGCTCATATATCTTGAAATCTATTGAGCCCTTGATTCCCTGTGTAAGCACAATACAGCAGGTGGAAAACAACACACACTGACTGTGTGCTATGGACAAGGAAATAAGGGCAGTTTAGGGTATGACATGTAAAGTACTGGCTCTACCTGTTTCTCAATGACCTCAATTAAATCAATGATTTGCCAGGCAGCAACACACCTCACAACATACTATTAATACCTGTTTGTGGTGGCAAATGTTTTTCTTCAGAAACAGTGTGAGCGAGCGAGATAAAGAGAGGGAAGCGGCCATTCTTATGAAGTTGAAGTTTTTCTTTGTTACAAGAACACAAAGCCTGCATTGATGTGATTCGAAGCTATAGCAACATTAGCTGAACTTGGGGACTAAATAATAACACAGCCCTTCTTTGATGTTGATGCATTTATTCAGGATAGTGCCTGGGAGGGGAGGGGCCACGGACTCACCTTCTTATTCTCAAATCCGTGGTATTTATGCAGCCTGGGAAACATTCAAAAAAGAAACTGAAAGTAAGGCACACCCATACCACCAAATCATGCGGGACTGACCTATAACAGCAGCAAACCGGTATTAGCTGCCAGTTTATGCAGAGGAGAGAGACTTTCATGGGAAATCACAAAAGGGGAAATGGAAAGCACCTGGAGATTCTTTCAGCGCCCAGTCAACCATGCAATCAAGGCTTTGACAGTATTTCTATAAGCCCAAGCACATCGTGTAAACGAGAACAGGCCGAGCTAAAGACACGGTAGAAGAACAGAAAACAGCAGAATAAAGATGGGACACAACATAAATGATTTAGTGCAAACTTACCCCAGCGTGAATCCACCCCCTCCTCGTCCTCTTTATCCTCATGGAAGTTCCTTGTGCCATCAGTGATGCATGTTCTTGCACTATAAGCAGTCTTTAGAAAATGTTCTATATCGTCTACGACGCCTAATGTCATGCTGTGATCTGTTTTGGAGTAAAATGAGTGGTCTTGTGTGTCAGTATGAGTGTCTGTTGGTGTACAGGGAGACAATAAATGTGCAATGTCTTCTGTAAATCCTGCGTCTCTGCCACAATGTACGTCTCCAATCAACCCGAACAGGTCCGCTGTTGTGTCCGTTGACCTGTCAGCTGTCCAGCAGACATCCAGATCAGGTGAGGCATTTATTCCTGCTCCAGAGGTAAAGAATTGATCAGTTTTCAATCCAGCGTGTGTAGAGAAATAGAGGCCTTTTGCGGTGTCGGTGGCTCCTTCTGTATCCAGTGTGAAGCTCGGGTCTGTGCTCTCCACCTCTCTACAGTTAAAGCTGTCAGTGTACAAATCTAATGTACTGCAAGCGATTGCAAGCTTAATTTCCTCTTCCATATTCAACACATGGCATTGTGCTTCTTCTTTTGTCGTGTTTTCACTTGTTGCAGAGCCAGCAGTCATTCCAGGAACCAGGGGCATCAACATCCTCCGTCCTCGGTCCCAGTGCTGCCACAGAGGGATAGCTATCCTTCTAGCCGCCTCCTCTACCTGCTCTAACCACTCCTTCTCCTCCTCCAAATTCCCCTCATCCTTTCTTTCATTATCACTTTCTGGCTTCTGCATTAATTCTGCACTTCTCAGCCGATCTGTCATTTCATCATCTAATCTGAGACCACGTTGGCAGTTGCTTATTTCCGATGTAGAAGAGAGCGTGTGATTGAGGTAGTGTTCGTCCATCATTGGTGCCCCCCTCAATTCCTGAATTACTTTCTGATTATTTTCCTGACTAACTTGATGATCACACAGTGGGCGCATTTTTGGCCTGAACCCTGTGCCGCCATGTTCACCCACGGACGATACAGACTCCGATCGTGTTTGGTTGTGGTCAGATTCTCTATACTCTGATGATCCACACTTCCTGGCCTCGCTGAGTCGACCTTGGTTGAGGTTCCAGTGGTCAGTAGATTCTCGGGAATTCATCAGATCAGACCTTGGTTTACGCGCTGCAGGTGCGATCCCCTCAGTAAATCGGTGCTGGCTCAAGCTCTTGCTGTAGGCCTCTGAGATGATCCTGCTCCTCCACCAAGCCCTCCAGCAGAGCTTGGATCTCAGCAGGAGAGGCCCGGGTCAGAGCCAGCTGCACTGCGTCCAGAACCTCCTTGAACCGGGCCATGGCGACGTCTGCTCCCGGGATATTGACGTCTGAAAGAGTGAGCTCGTAGAGACGATAAGAGTTTTAGGTGCTTTTAGTTTTAACATTGATTTTGTTCAGGAGGAGTTGTCATTAAACGAGGGAGGTGTTTGTGTGGTTGGAGGGGAGGTGCGTTTGGAGGATTGTTTCAGTTTTGTGTGGGAATGTACGTGAGAGACTGCAACGGCCTGGAGGCAGACATGTCATTATTCTTAGAGAGGTTAGATCATCCTTGCGCAAGAGCATTTGTTCAGTTTCAGACTGTCTTCCTATAAACTCACCACCGTTTATTCAGCATTCATTTTGTCTCATGGTCTCTAATAATTTGCCAATTTTGCATTCAACAACATACACACAGGACTGCTGCGTTTTGTTTGCTTTAAATAAACTAAACTAAAATAACTTCTATAAGAGACACATTGTTTTCAACACAATGACATACAGTATAGCCATTTGTTTATAAATACTAAGTATTTCTTTGCTTATGCTTTTCATTGAATGTTTCATATTTCTGAGCAACGTTTACATTAAGTCGCACAGGATCGCCACATTTTCTGAAAGAAAACAGGTGAGGAGTCATCGTTTCACTGATTTAAGGACCTTTTCTTTGTGTGACGAATACATTTGTTTATTTTCATAATTAAAACGCCATCCCATTCCATGTTGAGACTGTCATGATCAAAATAACAGTAGAGCTACGTGTGAGAAACACATTGCCTGTGGGACTGTGGCTGCTGTTGTTTTGTCTGTTTGCAGAATGCAGATGCAGTTTCACATGTGTTTTTTGAGAACCCTGGAGGAACGATGACCACGTAGGGCAAAGTATACCCTCGCAGATGTAAACATAAAACATGGTGGCAAGACAATAAAGTTATACTAACATGGTCCACATAGCCAATATCATAATCAGTTAAATATGTAGGCAAGGTTATCTCAATTCATCTTTGAATTATAAACAGATAAAACTAAAATGATCCTAGAAAAAAAGAAAAAGAAATGGTGATTTCATGTTTGGTCATTTATTTTTTTATAAATCAGTTAAAGCAAGTACATTACCTTAAACAATGTGTCCAAAAGAATAGTTTGAAACAAAGTGATCTAAATCAAAAATCATACATTACATCTGCTCATTGAAGAAAAGGAAAAGTTTTTCAAATCATGCATCATTTGGTCATGAGAAAGTTAAGTTTCCTCCTATGCTCGTATCTTAGACAATTCATCTCCCAGATTCACATTTTTGTATTCACCAGATGTGCCGTGAAAAAAAGCAAACCATCAACATCGCTTGAGAGGTTAACATCCCCATACAGTCTTCTCATTAACAATGTGGAATGATAACAATGAATGACAATACACAATCAAATCATATACGACGCTGACGATACTGCACTTTGTATTTTGTATTTATTTACAACATAAGAGCTGATGATTAACTTTCCCAAAGAGCATCTCCTTTACTACAGCACAAGGAGAGAAAATAACTCTTTCCATCTAATAAAGAAACTAACTGTATATATTCAGTATCTTAGGACGCACCCCAGCACGCAAAACAATCTGATTGTGGGACAAAGAGACATGTGGGAACCTACCAGACCACCCACTTGTACTTTAACCTGAAAGATTAAATCTGGTGATAATCCAATTAATTCCCATGTAAGGAGCAAAAAACACAATACATTGATTCTTAACATATTTCCTGTGTATACAAAGCCTCATATAGCTCTCTGTGTACCGCATTAGGGTTAGGGTTATTTTTTCCGAGTACAATCCCATCCTGCTGCTATGAACACTCACTCGAACACCAAATGTGTATTTATCCGCAGTTGAAAATAGTCCCTAATAAATGCACAATTTACTCCAGTTTGAGTGAAGTTTAGAACAAACTGAAGTGTTCAGTTGTTGTAGGCATACCTGTACATTTTAGTATGAACCAATGGGCTTGTCTCTTAGAGCCACATGTGCAATGTGATGATGTATTGAGAGAACTTTCATGGGATTTGTAAGACAATACCATAAATATCACCAGTATCCTATAAGAAACATTTATTATATCAATTATACTTGAGGGGTTTGAATGTGTATTTATCTCAGCTCAAGTATAGAAATGTTATAAACAGAGAATCTCCACGGTGGTGCTTTAAAGTTCTGTTTTCATTTTGTTGTTCCTGATCAAAGCATTCATGTTTAAATTGGGCCCAAGTGCTTATTTGGATAAGACAACCCATCATTATAAAGCTGTAATTACTTCTAAATATTACATTTATTACAAAGAGGAACTATTATGACAATTAAATCCTCATTATTATATTTTCTACCCTCAATAGTTTTTCTGGAAAAGCTGTATTGGCCAGCCACTGCGGAGTAAACCACTGCTCTGTAAGGTCTGAGCAGCTCACCACAGCATATACTCATGCAGAGATGATTCTGGCTGGCTTTGGTGAACGCTCTAATGTTATTTGCTTTATTTGTGTTTCTTATTCAGTAGTTAATCATTTCTACCACACTGTCATCATGTGATCTGTCTCAGTGTTCTGCTCCAATATGGCCACCATCAGAGTGGGTTCAGGTGGTGCTCTGCTCCTCTGTCACACGGTTGGAACAGTAGTCCCGAATACCTGGAGGAGGAGAGAGAAGAGGGGAGCGAGGTGAGAGGGGAGAGGGGAGAGAGAAGAGAGAGGAGAGAGAGGAGAGAGGATAGAGGAGAGAGAGAGGAGAGGAGCGAGGAGAGAGAGGAGAGGAGAGAAGGAGGTCAGCGAGTGGTGATGGGAGAGAGGAGCAGGGAGCTGAGGAGTTAGAGTCTCTTTTGAGAGAATCTGAGAGAGAGAAGAGAGAGCTAGAGGGAGGAGGAGGGAGAGGTCTCTAGAGTTCGCATAGGGAGGGCATACTCTCGAGTAGATTCTCTAGAGAGGAGAGAGGAGAGGGGAGAGAGGAGAGGGGAGAAGAGGAGAGAGGAGAGAGAGAGAGAGAGGAGAGGAGAGAGAGGAGGAGAGAGAGGAGAGGAGAGAGGAGAGAGAGGAGGAGAGGGAGGGAGAGGGGAAGAGAGGAGAGAGGAGAGAGGAGAGAGGGAGAGGGGAGATGGAGAGGGGAGGGAGAGAGGGAGAGAGGAGAGAGAGAGAGAGGAGGAGAGAGAGAGAGGAGAGGGGAGAGAGGAGAGAGGAGAGAGGAGAGAGGAGGGGAGAGGAGGAGAGGAGGGTGCCGATGGAGTTTGGAGGAACTTGATAAAAATTTCCAAGGACACAAATAAATATACCTTGTTTATTAAAGATGTGTGTGTATAGATTTGCATTTTATTAACTGCCTGCCATGTTTGATTTCTAAACTTTCATCTCATGATGTATTTAGTTATTGCATTTCGATATCTTCTTTCGCTTTAGGTCGACCACTTCCCATTTGTAAAGTGATCACTTCTTCTTTCACTACATTTGAAAATCGGGAATTGGGACGTCAAGTAAACCATCTAGTCAACAAAAATAAGGAGGGACTTCACTGGACGCCGTATGTGGGTGCAACTTCCTTTCTCTGGAATGTAACAAAATCTGAAACAAGTTGCGAGAGGTGGCAAAGAAGACGTCCGAGACGCTTGTGTATGCATGTTCCTGTAAACACTCACTCTGCACGATATTCAGGTAGACTTTAGCAGCAGGAGAGTCCGGTACTTCGTTGAGGAAAGACTTGCCCTCGTCGCAGCTTCGCGCTATCCTCGGGTCTAGAGGTACCTTTCCTAACAGCGGTAGATCTAGATCTGCACACATTTTCTCTGCGCCCCCGCTGGTGGGAGGGAAGATCTGTGACGTGTTCTACAAGAGAGTGGACAAAGAAAAATCCAAGTTATGGATGCATAAACCCTAAATTACATCAGTGCTACTCTATACGTGCTGAGCTCTGAATGGAAAACTGGCCACTGTTCCATCAATGTCATTTTCATGCCAGTAATGAATGAAACAGTTTAAAGTCTCGCTTTTCAAAGTCTGGTTTATACCCGATACTGTGAGAAACGCAGGAGGCAACGAATAGTGTTTTCACAAACTGAAACGGTTTGTTACTTTGAAATGACTTTCTTTCAGCTTTTTGCACAACAGTGCAAAAAGCTACCGTTGTAAATGAGCAGTCTGAGTCAAATCAGGGATTACCGTGGTGAAGCCTCCCACCAAGAAAACAAGGCTCATTCTGTGGCTCCCTCACAGTATGTGTGTCAACAGATAACTGCTTAACAGTGCTAGCTTGACCTAATTCAGACAGCGAGGGAAGCCCTTTTAAACTTTTGACAACACTTGGACAAATGCCCAAGGCTCAAGACAATGGTAAAGCTTTAATGCTTCTTATCAACTTGTAACAGATGAAGGGAAACCTGGCAAACCTGTCCAGACGTCTGCTTGTCGATACAATTCTTAAATCGCCAGATTAGATTTTTTAACGTGTGTGTCTGACCGTCAGTCTGTGTAGAGCATGTGCATCCGTCAGTGACCTTGCATGTAGGGCAGACGAAGCCACTCATGTTCTCCACCACTCCGATGATTGGCAGCTTGACCTTCTGACAGAACCTGATCTCCTTTCGCACATCCTGCAACGATATCTCCTAGAGAGAGAGATAGAGAGACAGAGAGGAAGAGAGAGACAGAGAGAGACAGACAGAGACAGACAGAGAGAGACAGAGAGAGACAGAGAGGAAGAGAGAGACAGAGAGGAAGAGAGAGAGAGAGAGAGAGAGAGAGAGACAGAGAGAGAGAGAGAGAGAGAGAGAGAGACAGAGAGAGAGAGAGAGAGAGAGAGAGAGAGACAGACAGAGAGAGACAGAGAGAGACAGAGAGAGAGAGAGACAGAGAGAGACAGAGAGGAAGAGAGAGACAGAGAGGAAGAGAGAGACAGAGAGGAAGAGAGAGAGAGAGAGAGAGAGAGAGAGAGAGAGAGACAGACAGCGAGAGAGACAGAGAGGAAGAGAGAGACAGACAGAGAGAGAGACAGAGAGAGACAGAGACAGAGAGGAAGAGAGAGACAGAGAGGAAGAGAGAGAGAGAGAGAGAGAGAGAGACAGACAGAGAGAGAAAGAGACAGACAGAGAGACAGACAGAGAAAGAGACAGACAGAGAGAGAGACAGAGACAGACAGACAGACAGACAGACAGAGAAAGAGACAGACAGAGAGAGAAAGAGACAGACAGAGAGAGAAAGAGACAGACAAAGAGACAGAGAGAGAAAGAGACAGACAGAGAGACAGACAGAGAGAGAGACAGAGAGAGATAAAGAGAGAAAGAAAGAGAAAGAGACAGAGACAGAGACAGAGACAGAGAGAGAGAGAGAGACAGAGAGGGGGATGAAACAGACCAACTGGTGAAAAAAAAAGCATGTTTCCCTTGAGAAATGCATTTAGCAGAACACGATAAACTGGGCATCTCTCACGTCTAATGTGTTGAAACGTTGGGAGTCTTTTCTTTGGTATCAAGAGCTCCGTAGCTCAGCTTCTGATAACGCAGACTGGCTGGGCTGCTCGGGTAATTCCCACATCATGTGTGGTTTGTTTTGGTTAAGTGAGAGCTGAAGGAATGAGGAAGTTAATTTACTGCGGTCTGATCTCATATGTCCAGGCCTAATGCAAGTGTCAGGAAGTGTTTGTATCTTTCACAAAAGTAGAGCAGAACTCGATTGATTTAGGGCAAACATTGTGTACCATATATGACATTACAATCCATTGCAACATACAGCCAGTGAGTTTCAAAACTGTCTCCTTAGTCCAGACTCTACTCCAAAAAAACTGTAGTCTAAGCACAGATTTTGGGGCGGATAGCAGGAACACTGGAGCATTGTCTTCATATTGTCTGCACATCAGAGTACATGTGTTGATGTACAGTCTGTGAAGTCAACGTTTGCATGCGTGCTAAAAGGATTTGAGTATTTCTGGTTGCTATGGCATCAGACTTCTCCGTGCCTGCTGAGAACACACACACACACACACACACACACACACACACACACACACACACGTGTGTTCTCAGCAGGCACGGAGAAGTCTGATGCCATAGCAACCGGAAATACTCAAACACACACGCACCCACATAATGCTATAAGGTGTGTGTGTGTGTCCAACCAAGCCAGAAGTCCGTATCAAATCAGGTGTGAAAAAAATGTGCGGTCAGCAAATAAAGCCTGACGGTATTGCGTTGCGCTTATGTGCGTCTGTAAAATCAATACATGGGTTTTATACCGTCTATAGATTTGATAGAATGCGAAGGTTAAAAGAGGATGCCTGGAAATGCATAAAGTGTATTATTATTATTCCTCCTCCTCCTCACCACCACAACGGCTTTGTATTTTATGTCCGGTCTTGCTAGCATTTTATTGCGTTTTGTATAAACAACTACTAAACACGCTGGATTATAACTTTATATGGTGCCATGACACCGTGTGTAGTCAAACTGTAGCGTAGACTTTTTACGGGTTTATGATAAAATAGTAAATCTGTTGAGAGGGAACAGCTGCAGTTATGATTTAAATAATAAACTGGGATTACTTTACTGCCAACAAAACACATTTAGTGGGACCGTAATGCCGACTACATGGTTCTTCAATGTCTCCGACAGGTCTTTCATTTCACACGTAGCGTATCTTCAACATGTCAGCGGTAGGGCTGGGCAATAAATCGATATTGGGATATTGTCTTTTGGGGATTTTTATTGGGCCCACAGTCTCTCATGCACTTACACTTCCCTGCATTACTTTCAATAACCCCCCATAACGGGTAGTAACGTGCTGTAATAAGCTGTGGGCTAGACATGTAGGCGGCGAGGGGACTGGTGACAGTCACAGCAGTAATGAAGGCGAGGGGTTTTCCAGTTGAGATCAAACGAGAGGACTCCCTTAAACATTTTTACATTTACTACATTTCAGAATGGACGACTGAGGTTACAGCTCTTTTCTTCTACTGTGCAAATTCTTGACAGAAGTTTTATTTTATTTATCTGTGGATTGACTAATGATTAGTTAAGAAAGTTTGAGAAATTCTCGCCAACTATTTAAAAGAAATTGCTAAATCTTAAAAAAAAAAGTAATGTATATTTTGGGTATAATATCTTTGCTGGAAATATCTCAATATATTGATGAGTCACAAAAACGCAGAGACACCAGTTCTCCCTGGAAAGCAGCACTAAGACGATCGCATCATGCAGGGCGGCTGTAGCAATGTTGCATTTTGGGTAAAGGGTATGATTATCTCATTCTCTGTCTGTGGCTTCTAGTGTTATTTTTCACTATCATTATTACTCTCTACAGTTACAGCGTCTTTGAGTTTCTAGAAACGCGCGGTTGAAATTCATTCTGGGAAATGTAGGAAATCACCAACTGAAGTACAAGTAGTCAAATCAGGTGTAGTGAACGCACACGATATCTGAGGGTGGAGTTTCCCTCAACAGTTGCTGTGTGTGTATATATGTAACCAGGAT
This sequence comes from Cottoperca gobio, assembly GCF_900634415.1. Taxonomy (NCBI): domain Eukaryota; kingdom Metazoa; phylum Chordata; class Actinopteri; order Perciformes; family Bovichtidae; genus Cottoperca; species Cottoperca gobio. The sequence goes on along the minus strand of NC_041362.1, from coordinate 14,560,038 downwards.
TCTTTCAAATTCAAGGCAAGAACTTTTATTGATTTGCGGCAGACTCTGCATTAGGATATACGGATGTCCAGCAATCTTTGAAGATCTTTAACAAGCAAGTCTTTGTAAATATCTTTGGTGAGCCACCAGTCCTGAAATTTACATTTAGCAGACAAACCTGAAGGTTAGCTTAACGTTAGATTTCTCGCTTGCTTGCTGCCGTTTCACCTGCATCATTCAACTTCAATCACTGATGCACGCACCTGACCGTCGCACTGTCTTAACAAAGTTAAGTGCCACGTGAATAATGATGCAACTGCAGGAGACGCGCCTGCAGACAGTGGAACGTTCAATTACCTTTCAATGTCTACTTTCACAAACCTTCAAGGTCTTGATTTTCCCCCTTCAAATTCACAAACTTTCAAGGATTTCAAAGACCCATGGGAACCATGGTTATGTTATAAGCGTTATAGTTATAGTGCGTGTGTTCTACCTGTGGTGTGGTGATGATGACAGCTCCATCAACGTGGGTGGAGCTCAGGTACTGGACGATGGACAGGTGTTCGTCAGAGGTGCCAGGGGGCGTGTCCACGATGAGGTAATCCAGTTCCCCCCAGTCAACATCCCTCAAAAACTGCTTGATCATCCCTGAATTCATACAAACATCTCACAGGTTACCCTGGTGGGACATTTGGAAAACAGTTTGATACATTTGACACACACACACACACACATATAAACGTACCATTCTTCTTGGGTCCTCTCCAGATGACGGCATCATCAGGGCTACTGAGCAAGAAGCCAATAGACATGACTGCCAGGTTGTCATCCACATACTGCAACATACAGAAAATGCATTGATGAAATATGCACATTTCTTCAAAGATTTAAAACTAAAGCAACATTGTTTGAATTGACTCACCACAGGAGACCAGCCTGAGCCGCTCTGGTGAACCTGTGCACAAGAGAACAGATTACAGACCTACTCCGAAGTGAAAGCTTAACATAACTACAGGGTCCTTCACAGGATGTTTGTAGCTCACCTGTTCTCCCTCTAAGCCCATGATCCTCGGAATGGATGGACCACAGATATCTACATCCAGCAGGGCAACCTAAGAACAGAGAGCAGAAAAACAAAGACTCTTTATTCTCCAGTGTTGTGGAGTCTGTGACCGTCTGTTCTGTTGGTTTTGTAATCCAGTACAATAGTCTCCTGGACTTCTTGAGGTAAATGTTAGGATGGCAGAGGATTAAACTTTGAATACATATAAAAGAAACACAGGCATGTTCCATCTAGACTAAGCCATGTATAATCTAAAAACAGATATTTTTTCTGTTTTCCAGCGAGGTCTATGTTTTCCAGTGAACAGTTTTCATGTGGGATTAACAATTTCACAATTCACGTGTCTCACATGCCTACACTGCTGACACATCCTACTTGCAGGTATTGTACATAATGCCAGCGCAATAATTAATAGGGTTGCAATGGAATAAAAATTATACATTGTGAAAGAAATTGAAATTTGGAAAATGATTTGATCTGTAAAGGTCTGCTCTTATATTGAACTTTATGACTTTTAACCTCTGCTAATCCATGTCTGCAGTGACCTCTAGTGGCGTTTAGTGGACTTCAACAACAAACAGCGACTGGGTGTTAGACCATAGACTGTATAAAGGTTTAGTCTAAATCTCAGAAACAGAGTACACCATAGCTTCAAAGGACACACCTATGGGTTTTAAGGACTACATTATTTTTGTTCCACACAGCACAGGTTTAACCTTAAAAATAGTAAACTGTCATGGAGCCCAAACGGTCTGAGTTCAACCAAAAAGTTGGGTAGCCTCAATGGTTTTGTTTTTGGCTCTGTGGTTTGTGCAGTGCTCAACCAAAAGGAAAATATTCACCTCCTTTGTGCTGTCACTTGCCAGGGCGTGAGCCAGGTGAGCGCTGAAGGTACTCTTCCCCACGCCTCCTTTTCCAGACAGCACGAGAATCTTGTGTTTGACATTTGACAGCTTCGCTCCTATCTCTGCTATGGCTGGAGATGAAGGATGGAGAAGACTCTCAAAACAAGGGTTCACTGAAATACTGGTTGTTTTAAAGCTACTAACATTTCCTGTTCAATTAAAAAAAAAAAAATCACCCAAATAACCCAACATGCATATAATATCAAGATGTGGTCTCACCGGGGTCGGGGGCCTTGGTGGCTCCAGAAGCACACAGCTTCTGGTTGGGACAGCCCTCACATGACGACGACTTTCCTGCTTGCTCACTTGCTGTTCCCGGGCAGTCTGAAAGGATCAAGCACAGAGCAGTTATCAGCATGTTGCCTTTAACAGATCATCTAAAACTATTCAGAAACCAATACATGTTCTGGTTAAGTTAAAATCAAGTCTATGGTTCAACTTGTTTGCAGTTAAAAATAGTTGTATTATACTTTGAGTACCGTTTAAGTAGCCCTGTGTATATATTATATCTTGTGCAAAAATGACCAATTTTTGAAAATACATTAATCAGGAAAAAGCTTTGAAAGAAAAGTGCGTCATTAAACTTCACAAGCCAACACGCGAGTTATGTTTAATTGTATCTAAAAGAAGCCAGCGGCACCAGTCCTTATGACTATCTAATAATACTTTAGTTAACTGATACCCTGAAAAGATTATCAGGAATATTGCAAGTACTGTGTTGTCAAAAAACAACAAAGACATGCTTAGCAGTAAAAGTGAGACATCTGTTTAAAACCCACCACACCTTACAGTATCATACGTATCACAAAGAAAGAGTCAACTATATGGTCTATATTGTCAAAATTAAGTTTAAAAACTCACGCTCTGGTGCATCATCTGGTACGTCTGCCATCATTTCACGAGTGTCCTGCGGTTAAAGTCTTCCCCCGTCGAAGGTTCCGCATTCGCGCAACATGATGGCGCAGCATCGACCTGTCAAATTACCCCTCAAATGGAAAATACTAATATCTAAATGTATTTTGTTTTTTTGATGTACTGTGCATTTCAGGTAATTTAATGTCAATCAAACTGGTCTTGGGTTTGTTTTTGATGATGCATGATATGATATATTTATGTTTAATGTACACCAAAGCAAATGTATTGTAATTAAAAACGCACTTGGCAATAAACAGATTCTAATTCTTAAGATTCCTCAAGAAAATACAGGTGACATAAGGTAATACAAACTTATTATTAACCTCGGAAACTAGGGTGGTTACTGGAGCTCAAGGTGACTTACTGTGTCCACTAGGTAGTGCTGTTTTTTTAGTTATACCAGCAAGTTACAGTCCTACACCACACACACACACACACACTAGACTAGAAAGTCCATCATGAAGTCAGGCACATTCTGTCCATTCAGCAAGTGGTCAACACACTCACACACACACACACACACACACACACACTCACACACACACACACACACACACACACACACACACACACACACACACACACACACACACAGGCTAATAGACTCAGGTCAGATTTTGGTCATAGAGTTACTCAGCACAAAAGTTAAGCCTTGGCTGCACAAGCAGTCATCACACTAGGAACAATGCCATACACACACACACACACACACACACACACACACACACACACACACACACACACACACACACACACACACACACACGCACACACCAGCCTTAACATAACTCACACTTTTTCTATAAGGATTAACAGAGGAAGTTTTGTGTGTGTGTGTGTGTGTGTGTGTGTGTGTGTGTGTGTGTGTGTGTGTGTGTTTGGGTGAAAACATGTGGCAGAACAGAGATGTCACACAACTAAAGAGGAAAGAGGAAGTTTTTGGAAAGAAGATGGGTGAGGCATGGTACTGTTTTAAACTTCATATGTAAATAATGCAGTAGAAAGGGATTCAGAGTGTTGGTGGACTTCATTTCATTAATACAGCCATCAAGTGCTCATACAGCATCTTTGTTCTTCACGTTTCATACATCACTTAGGTATCTTAGACATGTGGAAAATGTTACAGCTTATTCAGTTCGTAGAGGGCTCCTCTCTCCCGGTAGAATCAGCATTATGAGTACAGCAGGCGTTCGTTATTTGAATGCTCCACCGAGCTTCTCAGTTCAATCCTGCTCTTGCCTCACGCTCTGCTAGGAAACACAAAAGAACCCTCTGGAAGAACAATGCCATAGGTCTGCCTTGCTGTGGGTGTATAGTAAAAGGTATAGTAAAATTAATGTGCCGTTTGAAATATTTTTGCTGCAGTAAAAGTTTGACAAACGTTTTTGCACTCCCTCGGAAAATGACATTTGTTTACATTCAAATTTCAAAGCCCTCGAGCAACCGTGGTAGTTATAAATGTTGTCTGGTGGTTAGAGACACTGCCTCAGAAGCAGGATGACTGAATGTCACAGGTTCATATCTTGTAACAACTACATCTGTGTGGTTTGGGCTCCTCCTCTATCCTCTGCCTCAGATCATTCCCTCTCCCATCCATCCTCCACTTCCATCCCTCACTTATGATATTCTCAGCTGCTACGGTCATGTCGGGTCATCCCCTCGGAGACTATTTTAACTATTTTAACTGCACTTTGACATTTGTGCTTGACATCAAGTTAACAAGTTAAATACACTGTAAGAAGTTTCACCTGCTTTGAGAGAGACTTTTAAAGTTTTCTCTTCGCCCCAGAAAGAGGAATGTTTGTTGCGCAGTGCACACTCAACGATAATGCAAAGTAACACACACCCACTCGCATCAAACATAGACGATGCAAAATCATTGCTCACCATCATAAGGAACACATTGTGTACCTGTATGTCCATGCTTCTGTGTGTGGAAACTCCCTGAGTGATAACACATACAAATCTCTGGAACTCCGTCCCTCCACGCATCCGAAGCTGTCAGAAACTATTACAACATTCAAGTCCCAACTCAAAACTCACCTGTTCAAACTGGCCTACTCTCTGTAGTCTCAATCATCCTGTATCCTCCCCCCCTCCCCCCATCCCCCCCTTTTCTCTTTCTTGCTTTCTTCCTGTGTCTCAACCATATCTCTGGTATTGTTTGTCTGCTCTCTCTCTTCCAATGTCCTGCTGTTTTTATCTCTTGAATTTTGTACGGTGTCCTTGGGTGTCTTGAAAGGCGCCTCCAAATAAAATGTATTATTATTATTATTATTATTATTATTAAATCTCTATTGGTCACACATCCATACTTAACATTGTTTGTTTTGTACTTATTTTTTCCAGAGAAAAGAGTCAGAGAAGCAGTTTAGTGAAGACACACACACACACACACAGATAAAGAAGTTGACATTTCTGGATTTTCTTAATAAAACATCTCAGATTAGACTACATCAGCTACAAAAGGTGTGTCACTCATAGTGTCCAACAGTGTGTTCACAGATGGTGAGAAAACAAACACGATTCATAACAACTTTTCAAAGACCGTAATGGATCTTGGAAAGTAAGCAAATAAGAATATAAATCAGAAGTTTTCCCCTTGATTGACTAGGAGTCATTAAAGCAGTGACACAATCCCTCACCAGCTTCCCACACACTGCATCAACACAACATTGAGTCTCTTCGTACACATTTCAAAGTGCAATACAAAGTCAAGAAGAAGCTGTCCCTTTTCTTGACAGTAGTCTTGATTTAAACTGCTCTACTTTACTTGTACATGTTGTATCTCTTGTATCACTTGCCTGTACTATTGCACTTTTAAATTGCAAATCTTTTACCTTTGCTGCATATTATTACCCTGTAAAGCACATTGAATTGCTCTGCTGTATGAAATATGCTTTACAAATAAAGTTGCCTTGCCTTGCTTTGCCTAGTCTCGGTTTATTTGTTACCTATGTTATGTTTTCTGTCTGGTTTGTTGGTTTGTTTGTCTGTTTGTCAGCAGGATTACAGAAAAACTACTTTCCAGATTTACATGAAACTTGGTAGAAGAGTGAAGCAGCCATGGGCTATGGAAGAACCCGTAACATCGGAAACACTCATTATTTTCCAGAGTTATGAAAACGACCTTGGCAGGGAGGTTAAATACTATGTGCAGTATCTTTCAAGACACTGTGCAATAGCATATGTGGAAGTTCAGATACTTCTTGTAGTTATTCTGGTCAAGCTACAGGAATCCCATAAACCAACTCTGTCTTCATGAAGCCTCCTTCCCCCAGCCTCCATCTCACCAGCCCGCAACTCCAACCACTGACCCCATAAACCACCCTGCTCCTAATCAAACAACCACCCCCCTTTTACCCCCCAAAAACTGAACTCAATCTCACAACTCAACCTCAGAATGCTGCCATGCTTGATGATGTTGTTTTAAAGTAGAGGACAGTGTAAATGTTGGAGTGTGTGAAATGGCAGATGGTGGTGTTTTTTTTTGTGGGGATAGTATCC